>NW_026111691.1:0-22500 GCF_024679095.1 Eriocheir sinensis
AATAACCCAGAGAAACTTTATGACTTCTTAAGGATAACTAAAAAACAATTTAAAATGTTGGTGTAGTTGACTGGGTCATCCATAGGAAAGCAGAATACTAATTACCGACGTGCAATTATGTCACGCATTTCAAACGTATACATATATAGACCATACACCGTACAGTTGCCAAAAGAGAATATCATAGCCATATCCATAACGTTTTGTGTCGTCATTTGTTGAAAAAAAAGGATGCAGCGTACGTATTGTTGTCTTTAGTAAATCGTAGGATGTGGCAATTCCTTCTGTGGTTCAGTAGCCTGCAATAGTTCTACTGTGGTAAGTGAAAAAACTGTTAACTCACCTTTGCATTTCATTTCAGTAGCAATATCCTTCCATAATGCAGCTATGGCATACCGATTTCGGTGCATACGATCAGTGGGATCATATATCGCACGTCGTTCTCGTACTAAATTGATCAGGACGTCCGCTAGCATGGTGCTTACTCCTCTGCTGGTGATTCGCTTGGACTGATAAAAAAAATGGTTCCAAACCAATCAGTGATTCTGAATCGTCATGATTTGAATTGACTCGATTCGCTTGGTGTAAACGGTTACATTGAAATTAGTGTGGCGAATCAAGACGAATCACGAATCGTGTTGATTCTTCATAAATGGAATCGATTCGATTCGCTTGGTGTAAACGCAGCCTTAGGAGACATGGCAAGTCTGGTCACTGGTGTTGCCCCGCCTTGACCATACCACAACCCTCATTTAGGGATGTTACTACTATAGTAGTAGTAGTAGTAGTAGTAGTAGTAGTAGTAGTAGCGTATCAATATTGTGATTATTATCTTTATCATTATCATTAATATTATTATTGTTATTATTATCCGGCAATTGAGGCCATAGTTTACAATGATATGGCGGATTGTTAGCTCACTGGGTTTTTTTTCATGCCCCTCATGACTTCACCCTGAAACTACACATCCTAGCACACCACACAACGCAGCTCTCAGCATTAATATAACGCTATATTATATCAGGTACAATGTCAAGATAAGGGATCTGAAAGTTACGAGACACTGAGCAGATTCCATCAACATCTATACCACCCTTAATTCTCACCATTGTTCCAAGCACATCGCAGTTCCCAGACATGGTCCTAACCAGCTCATAACATGCATTCATATACATTACCTTTATTACCTCCATGCCTAATGCCCTCAGTTTTTACCTAGGCGCTGTTCCACTTCAGCTTTCCGAAATGGTTCTGAGGAGCTTACAGCCCCACCCACACCTAACTCAGTGGTAGGGATGGGCAAGTACCGTTAATTTGAGTACCGGTAGTACCGGTACCGAAAACTCAAGTACCGTTAGTACCGGTACCGGTACCGGTACCCAAAGGATTTTTTTTTTTCTTAATGACTTCTGATGAAATTCCCAAACAAATTTCCTGTAAAGAAAACCCTCTCTCTTCCTTCAACTTAATATCAACTAGAGTAGAAATGCAACGTTTAGGAGCCTTCTGATTAATGTAAAATCACTTAGGTTTAAGGACAGACCACCTAGTCTGTACCATGGGGTCTGTGTGGTCTAATTTTCTATGTAAATCTATGTAAATCTCTCTCTCTCTCTCTCTCTCTCTCTCTCTCTGAATGAAGTGAATATTTATTTTTTCGAGAAAAAAAATAGCATGTATAGTTATTATGGATGTACTCGAGCATAGTCTAATAACAATAAAAATATTTATTAGCAACCTAAAAAAGAAAAAGAATCGGACATGAAGAATTATCCACTAACTCCAATAAATAAATCAAATAATGGAAACGGGAGCTGTGATGGAAACTGAAAGCAGGACAAAATGGTGGGAACTTGGGGAGACGGTCAGCGGGGCAGTGACTCAGCGTCTACACACAGGGCCCATACCGCATGGAGGCGGGCGAGCACCGAGTGATCATTAAGCTTCCCGGAACCCAAGTGATCATGATGCTTCGCGGGACCAGTACCGATAGCAGTTATCGATACCAGGTACCGGTACCTGGTATCGATAACTGCTATCGGTACTGGTACCGCGAAGCATCATGATCACATGATGCTTCGCGGTACCAGTACCGATAGCAGTTATTGATACCAGGTACCGGTACTGGTATCGATAACTGCTATCGGTACTGGTACCGCGGAGCATCATGATCACTTGAGTTCCGGGAAGCTTAATGATCACTCGCCGGTACTGGTATCGATAACTGATATCGGTACTGGTACCGCGAAGCATCATGATCACTTGGGTTCCGGGAAGCTTAATGATCACTCGGCACTGCGCATTGCCGTTAGGATCTTAGTGACGCTCGGTGCTCGCCCGCCTCCATGTGGTATGAGCCCTGTGTGTAGACGCTGAGTCACTGCCCCGCTGACCGTCTCCCCAAGTTCCCACCATTTTGTCCTGCTTTCCGTTTCCATCACAGCTCCCGTTTCCATTATTTGATTTATTTATTGGAGTTACTGGATAATTTTTCATGTCCGATTCTTTTTCTTTTTTAGGTTGCTAATAAATATTGTTATTGTTATTAGACTATGATCGAGTACCCACTCCCCATATCACCGAGATATCCACTCACTAAGTGGTGATCTCTCTCTCTCTCTCTCTCTCTCTCTCTCTCTCTCTCTCTCTCTCTCTCTCTCTCTCTCTCTCTCTCTCTCTCTCTCTCTCTCTCTCTCTCTCTCTCTCTCTCTCTCTCTCCTGCTACACCTCCAATATTTAATCATCTTATATAATTCATCATGCAATTCTTTATAGCCAGAAACTCTCGCCAAGGGATTCAAACTTTTTTCGTTAATGCTTTATTGGATAAATATGATCTCTCTCTCTCTCTCTCTCTCTCTCTCTCTCTCTCTCTCTCTCTCTCTCTCTCTCTCTCTCTCTCTCTCTCTCTCTCTCTCTCTCTCTCTAAAAGTTAACGAGTCATACAAATTTAACAGTGGCAAGTAAAAAGAAAACGAAGTCGTGGGTTAAAAGTTAGTGAGTCCCACGAGTCTTTAGAAAACGCTAATATATATTGTTATTGTTATTAGACTATGATCGAGTACCCACTACCCATATCACCGAGATATCCACTTACTAAGTGGTGATCTCTCTCTCTCTCTCTGAATGAAGTGAATATTTATTTTTTCGATAAAAAAATAGCATGTATAGTTATTACGGATGTACTCGATCATAGTCTAATAACAATAACAATATTTATTAACAACCTAAAAAAAAAATCGGACATGAAGAATTATCAATAAATCCAATAAATAAATCCGAGCAACTGGTACCGGTACCGAGCAATCTGGTACCGGTACCGTACCGTTTAGCTGGTACCGTTAGTACCGGTACTGGTACCGGTACCTGCCCACCCCTACTCAGTGGTTCTCTAACTGGAGTGCGCGAGACAGGAATTTGGAGAGTGCGCGGCATGTCTGATGCAGTAGTCTATTTCAGACGTACGATGATACTGGGACAGGGACAGAAATGTACTTTAACTTACTGAGATTGTCATTTAAAGTCCCTCGGTAGGTATATAAAATTACACACGAAGCAATCCAATTTACCCTTTTTTATTTTTAGTGTTCAAGCTCATAGTGCTTGCAGACTATGCTGTAGGACAGCCGTAAGTGGAGTAGGAGGATTCTTTTCCGCTGGGTATATGCACCGTTTATTTCCATTTTATTGTTTTTTTTAATTAAAACTCTTAATCTTAAAGCGGAAGTACATGGGCTAAAAGAGTTTGAGAACCCCCCAGGTTAATGCCTCCCATTTTGACGCCTTTGATTCTTCCATCGGACCAGGCACACCACAGCTCCCTGACGTGGTGCTGAGCAGCTCACAGCACCACCCACACCACCACGATGAAGGCAAGCCAGACATCCTCCTCCCTGGGTCTCCTTTATCCATTTCTGCGGTTGCTAACGGAAAGCCCTCCGAAGTGAAAGTCGAAGTCCCCTCCTCCTCGTCATCCTTCTCGTCGAGTAAAAGTCAAGAAACCATGAAGACGCGAGGCACTGAGGGCCGCCTGCCGATCACTTATTGGCTGCGAGAAGCCCTGAGTGTCCTGCAGCACAAACAAGACCAAGTGAGAGAGCGGGAGGAGGTGGAGGAGCGGGGAGCAGTGGCTGGCAAGGACGAGTGGCGTGAGGCCGGAGCGTTACTACGGAAGATTGGCGACTTGCTGGATGGCTGCACCTGGGTGAGCATTGGTGTATTATATTATGGTATTAATCGTGCTCTCCTCATCCGGAACGAGGCACCGCACCGGCACGCTAACCACTCAGCCACCGCCTCCCCAGTTTCATCTACCTGATCTGATATATTATTATTAACGTTACTACGACCACTGGGCACGGCAGTATGGCTTGGTTGTAAATTTATTAGCTATGAAATATGAGTGCCGAGATTAACAGAGTTGGCAAATGATAAAAGGACCAATTTACAGTGACCCCTCAGACGGGGCCTCATCTGACTCTTGTCATTGAAGTGTTTGGGTATACGAGCAGGATTAATACAATAACAAATTTAATTGATTTTTTTTTTTTTTTTTTTTTTTTTTTTTTTTTTTTTTTTGTCGAGATACACATAGAGTAGTCTGCGGTGGTAATCATGGTGTATTTGCCTACTTTAATCTACCAGTGTGTGTGTGTGTGTGTGTGTGTGTGTGTGTGTGTGTGTGTGTGTGTGTGTGTGTATAATTCACCACGGCCTGATCACGAGTTGGACTCGCTTTCGCCAGCAGGTACCCTCCCGACGTGAGCAAGTGCTCATTATCGTCGATCTCTGGGCACTGCCAGGACCTCACACACCACACACCCCATTCCCCTTGCTCAAGGGGGGACAGTAACCACTCCTAGTCACCGGAAAGAATCCGACCTGTGTGTGTGTGTGTGTGTGTGTGTGTGTGTGTGTGTGTGTGTCTTTCACCACGGCCTGATCACGAGTTGGACTTCCTTTCGCCAGCAGGTACCCTCCCGACGTGAGCAAGTGCTCATTATCGTCGATCTATGTGTGTGTGTGTGTGTGTGTGTGTGTGTGTGTGTGTGTCATTCACCACGGCCTGATCACGAGTTGGACTCGCTTTCGCCAGCAGGTACCCTCCCGACGTTAGCAAGTGCTCACTATCGTCGATCTAAGTGTGTGTGTGTGTGTGTGTGTGTGTGTGTGTGTGTGTGTTAGGCTGTATTTGTATGCTGCAGGTGTATGGCATTCAAACATGGTATGATTACGTGTTGGACTTGAAGTCCAGTCATTTTGAGCTTGGAGCTGCATACTCACGAATCTTTAGGTGGAGCTGGGACTAACACACCCCACTTGCTCAAAGGCAGACACTAAGCCATTCTGCTCGCGGAAATAAAGAAAAAAAAAAGCTTTTCGGTCTCTGTCCCCTTGGTGTCACTTGAAAGCTTAGTCAACTGCACCTCGTGTGTATGTGTGTGTGTGTGTGTGTGTGTGTGTGTGTGTGTGTGTGTGTGTGTGTGTGTGTGTGTGTGTGTGTTCTTTTTGTGTTCTTTCTTTTATTTTGTGTGCGTGTGTGCGTGTGTGTGTGTGTTCTTTTTTATTTTGTATGTGTGTGTGTGTGTGTGTGTGTGTGTGTTCTTTTTGTGTGTGTGTGTGTGTGTGTGCCCGCGCGCGCATTACCAAACCCTAACCTCTATCTTGATCCCCACAGAGCGGCAGGGGACGAGCGACTTCGGCTGCCCTCAGACTGCCCCTTGCTTGCTGTTGCTGCTGCTGCCTCGCCGCCTCCCTCGTGGGGCTGCTAACGTGGCGGCTCCTTCTCTGGTGCCGCTGACCACCTGCTCGAGAGAATATTTGTGCCTTCAGGGACGGCACTTTTTTCAGCCACTTACTCCTCCTCCTCCTCCTACGCCTTATCCATGCCCTTCATAAGAAAACAAATTATGGAGTCTGCAAAAGACCAGTCGGCCTACACACGGTACCTCTTGTAAGCCCAACACCACCAATCCCCTTTATTCAGAAATTTATATAATATTTTTAAAGAAGCTATCGTATTGGCACTCACCAATTGACTGCTAAATCTGCTCTACTCATTCATTACTGTTCCCTCCTGGTCCTAATCAGCTGCTCATCGTGTAGGCTTCAGGAGCCGGCACTCTTCTCCAACAATCTCATATGCTTCCTTCGTCTACTCTTGGTCCTGGTCAGCTGCTCTGAGTGTTGGCTCAGGCCAAGTGTGTCATCAAAGCCCCGCGTGACACTGCCCACTAGTCGTCACTGCCCTCACGTCTTTCATTACGCCCTAAGGATACCGTTCGCGCCGAGTGAGAACTCAACTGATCTATTCACATGAACTTGCGTTGCGTTACTATTACTGTCAGTAAATTTTAGAAGAGAGTATGCACGCCGTTTTTTCGAGTGATTATGTCATCGACAATCAAGTTAAAAGGAAATTATTGCCTCTTATTTTACATATTTTCTTAAGGACTGGCGTGTCATACCAGAGTGGGCACCACGTAACTGCAAAATAAACGAAACATTCCCAATGAACGCCGTGCGATAGTAGATTCCCATATCCTCGGTTCTTTGCCTGTAGAACTCTGAGGAAATCTGGACTACACAAGAACTTAAATGGACTTCGGGGGCCTGTGACTGTCCTTAGGCAGCTAGTTATATATTGGACAACATGGAAAGAACACCACACAGACGTTGGAGGGTTAGCATGTTTACCGTGGTATGAAATACTCAAATGCCCACAGCATTCAGTCTATCCCGATGGAAAAGACTCAAGGGACACTTGTCACAGTGCCACCGAACAAATCAGCGGCCACGACTTGGGTCATCTGGACATCCATCACTACCTTCACCACCAATGCTCGTCATCACACATTATCATAAGCATTATGTGAGGCATGAGATCCCCTCATCGTCTTAAGTTATAGATATTTTCTTTCCCTCTTGAGTAAGCGCCGGTCACCCTCCCACACGGTAGAAGAGAGCTGTATCCCCGCCCTCGACGCCACCGAACCCTTGTAAAGCACTGTTGTTAGATTCTTATAACTTTTTTTCTTTTCTTTTTTTTTTACATTGCGGCCTATTGCGCCGGTAGGCTTCTTCCCGGTGGATCCTGATGGTCGGTCCAAGGCTTCTTTCCGGTGGCTCCTGATGGTCGGCCCAGCCCGTTCTGGCGCAGGCGAGTGTTTATAGTGGCGCCATCTTGCATTGCCATCTTTGCAGATTGATTGGATGATTAAGGTAGCGGTAAGGCCTCTTTTGTGCCCCATCACTCCTAGACACCCTCCTGGACTGCTTGTTTGGCTGGGAGCCCCTCAGGCCCTCGCCTATAAGACCAATGTAGTTAGTAAGGTATTGTAGGTGTGCCTCCTCCCCTTCAGACTCCACCGCACACTCAACACTGTACCGCCCGTCTCACTACACCTCACCTCCCACCACACACACCTCACCTCCCACCACACACACCTCACCTCCCACCACACACACCTCACCTCCCACCACACACTCCTTACCTCCCACCACACACACCTCACCTCCCACCACACACTCCTCACCTCCCACCACACACCTCACCTCCCACCACACACTCCTCACCTCCCACCACACACACCTCACCTCCCACCACACACACCTCACCTCCCACCACACACTCCTCACCTCCCACCACATGCACCTCACCTCCCACCACACACTCCTCACCTCCCACCACACACACCTCACCTCCCACCACACACTCCTCACCTCCCACCACCTCCTCACCTCCCACCACACTCCTTACCTCACACCACACACCTCACCTCCCACCACACACTCCTCACCTCCCACCACACACACCTCACCTCCCACCACACACTCCTCACCTCCCACCACATGCACCTCACCTCCCACCACACACACCTCACCTCCCACCACACACACCTCACCTCCCACCACACACTCCTCACCTCCCACCACATGCACCTCACCTCCCACCACACACACCTCACCTCCCATTCCAATACATTCCGTATTCTCTCTCTCTCTCTCTCTCTCTCTCTCTCTCTCTCTCTCTCTCTCTCTCTCTCTCTCTCTCTCTCTCTCTCTCTCTCTCTCTCTCTCTCTCTCTCTCTCTCTCTCTCTCTCTCTCCCCCCTTCATCGTCATTCCTCAGCCCGCTCAACCCGAGTTCTAGTTAGTTAGTTTTTAATAAATAATTCATCGAAAAGTTACTATAAAAAGTTTTATTTTTTTTATGATGTGTGCATGTGTTGTAGCTTCTTCGCCTCGGAACATCATTACGTTCACACATTAAAGTAGGTGCACGCAATCACACGTTGAATGAACTTTCAAGACTACCTTTGAATCCTTTTCTTAACAAAAAAATAGATAGATGCACAATCTAAATTAATACATACAAACATTAATATATACAAATATGAAAGAATAACTAATGTAAACCGGGGCGAAGGGCACAAATAACATGCACATTACAACAGGGAGAAACAGTATTTGTAAGGTAATGATAATGTAATATACACACACACACACACACACACCTCAAAAACCCAATTTCTCCACCTATCAACTCGACACAATCTTCCAAACATCTATCCCTTATTCTTCGAGAACACTCAGCTGTCACCGTCTTCAACACTAAACATCCTCGGTCTATCCTGAACTCAAAATCTTAACTGAAAACTTCACAACCCCTCTCTCACTAAATCAGTTTCCTCGAGGTTGGGCGTTGTGTATCGTCTCCGCCAGTTCTCTCCCGCACAGTTGCTATCCATATACAGGGGCCTTGTGCGCCCTCGTATGGAGTATGCATCTCATGTGTGGGGAGGCTCCACTCACACAGCTCTCTTGGACAGAGTGGAGTCTAAGGCTCTTCGTCTCATCTGCTCTCCTCCTCTTACTGATAGTCTTCCACCTCTTAAATTCCGCCGCAATGTTGCCTCTCTTTCTGTCTTCCATCGCTATTTTCACGCTGACTGCTCTTCTGAACTTGCTAACTGCATGCCTCCCCCTTCTCGTGGCCTCACCGCACACGACTTTAACCAACATTTTCACTCTTTCATCCCTCAGCTGGTAAACTCTGGAACAATCTTCCTTCATCTGTATTTCCTCCTGCCTACGACTTGAACTCTTTCAAGAAGCGGGTATCAGGACACCTCTCCTCCCGAAATTGACCTATCTTTGGGCCACTCCTCTTGACTCTTTTGTAGGAGAAGTGAGTAGCGGGCTTTTTTTTCATTATTGTTCTCTTTTTTGCCCTTGAACCATTTCCTCTACTGTAAAACACACACACACACACACACACACACACACACACACACACACACACACACACACACACACACACACACATGCGGCAGTAATACAAGCTCTTTCTTCTTAGACCATTCCCTTGAGATAAGCCCCAACAATATCAGCATGCCAGGCCCTGCTTTCTACGAGCTTCTATGAACAACTTTTACGGGTGAATGGCTACATCCAACATAATGTTCTGTTTTAAAAGTTCGGCGGAACTAGACAATGAAAAAGAGTAATTGGAAGTTTAGTTACTGGAATTCAACGCTAGCGAAGAATGGTTTATGAGCTACATGTGTGTGTTCATAGGTAATGAGCAGCATCTCTTAGTAAGAAAGAGCTTGGAATATTGGCAATGGTCACCGTCTAAGGCTTTAAGGTCGCGCGAGTCTCCCGTAACTTATAAGGATGAGTGATGAGGACTCTATAGGATGATCAACACACCACACAAATTGTATGAATGATATGAATGGACCGCCAATTTAATCCTTGCTATAATGTATTCGTGAGCCGTGTTGATGCTACCTGTAATATGTTAGTCAGTTGAAAATCTTTTCCCATGTCATTTTATAAAAAGCGTTTAATTTTATCGATATTTCCGTTGGAAAAAACAGATATCCAAGAAACTGTTTTGCAGCAAGAAGTTGTATAACCATGCGTACAGCTCCAAACCGTATCACACTCATTTGTTCCTATTTTCAAGTCAGTTTGCTTTAAAGAGAGAAGCCAACGTTAAGTTATAATAATTACATTGTTTTATTTTTTTCTATACGCAGATCATTGAAAGGTATGTTTATAATCATACAAATCCTTCATCTTCACAGCAAGAGGTTATCGAGTAGGCACAGGGGTAGGCAGTCCTGAACATAAAAATGGGCTCCCTCGTGTACATCTCTATAATTCCACAGTGTGTGAAGTACGGTAAACAAACTCTTGTTATTCTGACTGGTTTAGGAATATAATTCAGATTAGATGCTACGAAACTATTGATACATTTACACCATTATCTACGTACCTATGAATTCATTGATTATTGTTATTACAGACTCACTGAATGATTGTTGATATCAAAATAAGTATGGGATGGATGCTTCATTTTATTCAGCTGGTGAACGGAACTTTCCTGCTGCTGTGAGGGGTATGCTGTATTGTATGGACTGAATACTAGACAGGATAGTGACTCAAGGTCATTGTGGAGCATCTTTTGGCAATACCAAGGTCACTGATCTTGTTTTTGCCGATGATGCAGTTATCCTGACGGGTCGCTAGAGGTTCTGGTGCACGAGGAGGCGAAACCCTTGGGACTTAAGGTCTCCTGGGCCAAGACAGAGGTACAGGTGTTTGGAGGATTGCTAAATGAAACAGTACAGTCTGTTCATGCGTGTAGCGAGGACATGGTGATCTCGGAAAATTTCGCATACCTTGGAAACACAGTTCAGAGTAACAGTGAGTCTCGACAAGATTTTTTACGGCGGAATAGCTCGGCCCACGGTGTTATGGACTTATTCAGCACGAGTATATGGGGTTGTCGATGCCTGTGTAGAAGGACAAATATCCGGATCTTCAAGTCGCTTGTGCTCCCTGTCTTAATCTATATGCCTGTGAGACATGGACACTGAATAGATACTTGGAGAAGCGGATTGATGCCTTCGGTATAACAAGTGTCTACGCAGAATCAGGGGATGTCGCTGGAATGATTTGGCATCAAACCGCCGACTACTCCGTGAGACTGGATTGACATACTATATTTCCTGTATAGTCCGTCAACGCCAACTCCTGCTATACGGGCATGTGACATGCTACCCAGAAGCTGACCCTGCTCATCGAGTTGCTTCTGTAAGAGACAATCCTGAGTGGAGGAGGGCATGGAGACGCCCACATAGTTCATGGATTAAGCAAGCTTAATCTTGTCAGGAGGTACTCAGGATGAGAAAGGGGTCCGTACGGAGACTTGCCCGGAGGGACCCCTGACGTCGTAGGGTGAGGGAGACGACGTTACCCTCGGCGTATGCCCACATAGATTGATTGAGAGGGGGTGGCAGAGGGTGTACCTACCTGCACCCTCTGCACCCCACCAGCCTATTCTATATGTAACAGACCAAAATTGTAACAATTGGTTATTATAGACGTAAGTTGTTTGTTGTGACATTGCAGTCGTAACATTTAATCTCAATTATATGGCTAAACCATTTACAATAACAAGAGTTCGTTTACCATACTTCAAAAACTCTGTAGAGTTGTATAGAGATCTCCACGAGGCAGTCCATAGTTATGCTTATGTTCAAGCCTTCCTACCCCTGTTCTTACCCGATAACCTCTTTCTGTGAAAATGAAAGATTCCTATGATTATATACATACCATTCAAAGATCTGCGCGTAGAAAAAAATATATATAACATTTAAATCAATATAATTTAATTCTGCACAGATCTTCAGTCAACCCTAACTACAGGGACTTAGTTCAAGTGTAACACCGGGGGGCAGCATGGGCCCAGCAAGAGTCATACATCACGGCAGCCACTGAAAATAATATTTGTCCCTCAAGAGGCCCCTCAAGACAGCCTACCGGCGCTATAGACAGCACTTAAAAAAAAAAGCAGAAAGTTATCGAGCATAACATGTTATATATAAGAACAACAAAAAATAAAGATGGGGGTCACGAATCAGCCAGTTATTTATACTGCTGGTGTTTGTTTCCTGTAGGGCCTTGCATCGCACACACGGTGTCAAGCTGTATTTCGTCTTCACAAATGGTGTGAATAATGTTAAATAATTATATAAGGAAATAGAAGTTAAATGCTGATCTCATAAATATTGCCAAACTATTGTATTAGTTTTATTAACCTTAGGTTTTGGTTGATATTTTTCTTGTGTATGTATAATGATGATGATGATGATGATGATGATGATGATGATGATGATGATGATAATAATAATAATAATAATAGTAATAATAGTAATAATTATTAATAATAATAATAATTAAAATAACAATAATGATAATAATAATACCGTAATACTAATAATAAATGTATCAATGGCAGTCGTGAGGCCTTAACGGTTACTTACATTAAACAAACACACACATTGTGACTCCACTGAATGAGCACTATGGAAGGCACTGCTCTGAGTTTGTATCTGTCCTTGTCCAACGCATAGACGGGTTATGTCCAGTGAAACACGACGGGCCTCAGATGATACCAGGGGCGTTTCTAGGGTTCAAAAACATTCGGGGCTAAGAGAAAAACATCAAGGGCTGAAATTTAGGCTACAGTGAGCGAAAACAAATGTGTGTGGGGGGGGAGCCTGTTTGCGTTCACTACCATGCACCTAAGATAAACACATACAGCTACACTCCCAGATTACAGAGTAAACTACAAACTGCTCAAACTACTGGTATATGGCTTCAAAATGTGATCTTTAGTATGAACTACATCAATAACATCAACTCCGTCAAGCAGCGGAGAAAAAGGGTTCGGGGCTAGAGTCAAAACATTCGGAGGCTAACGACGCCACTGGATGATACAATACAATCACCTAAAGCGGAATCACTCCAGGAGGGATCTAGCTATAGGACCCTTCTCCCAGCAGTGGCTGGTTCCCTAGCCGAGTAAAATAAGGACACTGGTGGACGAGGTGTCTGACGTCTCCGTTACCAAACACAATCGTAAAGATTCAGAATATATTCAAATTTCTTTACTTAGCTCATCTGCTCTATAAGATGGGCATATTTTGTTGACATCATTAGATTAAGCAGCGATTGCACAACTATAACATGATTTTGACAACTCGATAAGATAAACGGGTAAGTAACCATAGTGGTTCAGCTAAACATTGAATATTTATACCACTTCTTACAAAGCCTTCCTTGTCTCCTTTTATACCGCACTCTATCTAAAATCTGAGAGTACAGTCGTATTCAGGAGTATTACATTGACGAGAACAGACATTTTTATTCTAAAACTGATCCATATTGCTGCAACTATCAAGAAAATCTAAAAAGTAAAAGTAAAGAAAAGTCAAAGTCAATCAATGTTATAGTTAAAGTTCTACTTACTGTAATTACTTTGGCTTCTAACTCATCGAGTTTTGAACACCGTGTTATAGTTTTACAATCCCATCTTAACCTAATCATATCAACAAAGTTTTCCTTTATTATGCAACAGATGAGCTAAGTAATGTAATATCTGTACCTAGGCCAAACTTTCTTAATGCGTACCGGTACTTGTTTGAGAGCTCACTAATCCCTGACAACTCAAGATATCGTTGATTTCTTTTTTTTACGTTCTGAGCTATAGCACCCGTAGGCTTTCTTTTGGGGCCTGGTGGTCAGCTCAAGCCCGTCATGGCGCAGGCAGGTGTTAATAGTGCCGCCATCTATTCTTGTCTCATGCTGCCCCTCGGAGCTCATTCTTCATTCACTTGGACGGTTCCCCTAGAGTCCGGGTTGATAGGTGGTCTTCAGGACAGCATGTGGGTAGTCAGGCCACTCACTCGGCGGTGACAGTTCACCTCAGGTCCTAAGTTCACCTCTGGTCCTAAGTTCACCTCAGGTCCTCAAGGTGATAGGACGTGCTCGGGATAGCTCTTGTGTTGACCATGTCTGGTGGGATGAGTTACAGTGGTGCAATGAGGGGAGGAGGCGGGGCCGGTGGGGGTACAGTTGAGTTAGTAAATTCTCTCTTGGAGAGAATTGAAGAGTTGGAGAGGACTGTGGAGGCCATGAGGAAGGAAAATCGAGTCCTTCGTTCATCAGGTCCTCAGACAGGCGACGTACATAGTACACCGTCACAAGATGGGGGCTGGCAGGTAGTCAAGAGCCATGGCAACTGCTTAAAGCTGAAGAAGACCAGTCCTGCGGGTGTGGAGTGCCGCAACTCCTTCCAGGCTCTTTCTGAGCTGAGGGAGGGAGTGAAGGAGCAGGTGGTGAAGGAGAGGAGGGCAGATGACAAATCCCTGCCCAGAGGTAACATTTTGGTTGTTGGGGACAGCCAGGTCAGGTTGTTAGATAGGGCCTTCTGTGCTAAAGATAGGACACGTAGGACCAGGGTGTGTTTTCCTGGGGCGGGGATTAAGGATGTCAGCGACAGGGTAGAATCGTGCATGTCAGGCGAGGGAGTCAAACCCATCGTCTGCCTGAGCGTGGGAGGGAACGACATAGGTAGGTTAGGTAGTGAGTAGCTCCTGCGTCGCTACATTGAGACTATTCGAAGAATTACATCCAAAGGCGGGGTTCCTGTGGTGTGTGGGGTTCTGCCAAGGCGGCGGGTTGGTGCCATTTGGATGTCCAGGGCTATTGCATTAAACTGCAGGTTGGCAGATTATTGCAAAGCCAATGGATGGAAATTTGTCGACGCCTGGGACAGTTTCTTTGGCAAGAACCACCTATACCAGAGGGACGGGGTTCACCTTTCATGGGAGGGGGTACAGATCTTGTCTGATGCCCTTGAACGTGGATTGGGGGCCCTGCAGGGTTTTTTAGGGTAAGTAAGAAGGGGCCTAAGATGGCAATACCAAGTGGGAGCACTAAATGTAGTAATAATAATAGCGGCTGCAGGGTAAAGCAAGGGGTAGGTCTAAATGTGTACTATACAAACAGTAGAAGTATTAGGAATAAGATAGATTTATTGAGGGGAAAGGCGTGCGTAGAGAAATTTGATATGATAGCGATCACAGAGTCATGGATAAACACTGCAGACAGACACTTTCTCCCAGAATTAGAGATTGAAGGGTATAAGTTATTCCACCAAGATCGAATAGGCAGGAAGGGGGGTGGGGTCGCACTCTTCGTCAGGGACAATCTTAAGTGTGTCATTAACAACTCAATCAAGGAAGATAGCAATACAGAATCCCTCTGGGTAGAAACAATAGGTAGGAAGGAGAAGCTTGTCATCGGAGTACTTTACAGACAGCTCAACCGTACCAGGGACAGCAGCCAACCCCTTTTACAAGAAATTAGCAGTGTTGCCAACTCAAAATTTACAAATCCGCTAGGATGGCATGAAAAATCCGCCAGATTATAGGTGAAACCATAAAAATTTGCCGCTAGATTGGAGTTAAAAATCCGCCAGTTACTCCTGTCAATTTTAAGATTTTTCCCGCTAGATTTCAAACAAAACCTCTAGATTTAGCGGGAAAACCGCTAATTTGGCAACACTGGAAATTAGTAGGGGGTAAAGATATAGGAATGTGTGTGTAATTGGGGATTTCAATTATAGGAGCATAGAGTGGGATACTTTATCCGGAGACCAAGAGGCACAGGATTTGTTAGATGTGATACAGGATAGTTTCCTTAAGCAGTTAATTAGAACACCAACGAGGGAAGAAAATATTTTGGATTTGTTGTTAGCTAATAGAGAGGACATAATAAGCAACATTGAGGTTGGGGATTCATTAGGTAACAGTGATCATAAGGAAATTAGATTTAATATTAAATGGGAGGATAGAGTCAGCAGTAACAACACATTAATACCTGACTTCAGGAAGGCAGACTATGAGGGCTTAAGAAAGCAGCTGCAGAGACTTAGGGGAGTGAGATCAGAAGTAGGTCAGGACCCAGAGCAGGGAGGGGCGGTAATCTCTGGTGAGGTCACTAGTCAGGTCAGTAGCTTGGAGGGTGAGTACAATAGTCTGGTCAGGGAGATTAAATTAGGACAGAAACAGTTTATACCTCACAGGGAAGTCAGGTCAACAGGTAATTACCCGCGATGGATGACAGACAGGCTAAAAACTGAAATAGGAAGGAAAAGAGGACTATATGTTAGAATTAAAAGGGGGGAAACTCACCTAAGGGATAGTTACAACGATTTAGCTGGAGCAGTAAAGAAAAACACACGTATGGCAAAACGTAATTATAAGATTAGAATTGCCAGGGAAGCAAAGACCAATCCAAAGGGCTTCTTTCAGCTTTATAAGACCAAGGTTAGGGATAAGATAGGGCCGCTTAAGTCAGGAGAATCTCTGATTGATAGTGATGGGGAAATGAGCGAGGCGTTAAATAGATATTTCTTAACTGTATTTACCAAAGAAAGATTAGATGATATACCTCAGGGAGAACAGATCTACAGGGGAGAAGAGGTAGAAGAATTAACCGACATCAACATAAGTAGGGAGCTCGTGATTAGACAGATAGATAGACTTAAAGTCACTAAGGCGCCAGGGCCAGATGAACTTTTCCCCAGGGTAATAAAGGAATGCGAAACTGAAATAAGTGGGCAGTTAACAGAAGTATTTAGGAAGTCACTAGACACAGGGGTGGTGCCTGTTTCATGGAGGCAGGCACACGTTATTCCAATATTTAAGAAGGGAGACAAATCTTCTATGGAGAACTATAGGCCGATTAGTTTGACGTCAGTTATAGGTAAAATGATTGAGTCAATAATAGCTGATAGTATTAGGGACCATATAGACATACATAATTTAATTCACGACTAACAGCATGGGTTTACTAAAGGAAAGTCGTGCCTCACTAATCTTATATCCTTTTACAATAGAGTATTCGAGGCAGCTGACAATGATGAGAGCTATGATGTGGTTTATCTTGATTTTAGTAAAGCCTTCGATAAGGTACCTCACCAGAGACTGTTAAATAAAGTCAGGGCTCATGGGATAAGAGGGAAGGTATTTGATTGGATTAAGGCGTGGATTAGCGACAGGAAACAGAGGGTTACGATTAACGGTAAAAATTCCGAATGGGGTAATGTTACCAGTGGGGTTCCTCAAGGTTCAGTTTTAGGCCCGCTTCTATTCATTATCTACATCAATGACATAGGCAATGGGATAACTAGTGACATAGGTAAATTTGCAGATGACACCAAAATAGGACGCACTATTAGGACAAGGGAGGATGTTAGAGCACTGCAGGAGGATCTCAACAAACTCTCAGCTTGGTCAGAGAAATGGCAGATGAATTTTAACATCACCAAGTGTAGCGTACCTAGTGTAGGAACACGCAACCCATTACACGAGTATAGTTTAGACTCCACAGCGATAGGCAGGTCTGAGTGTGAAAGGGATTTGGGAGTGTTAGTGAACTCTGACCAAAACTAAGGAAGCAATGTATTAGTGCGAGGAATAGGGCTAACAGGGTATTAGGCTTTATTAACAGGACGGTAACCAACAGCAGTGCAGAGGTCATCCTCAGACTCTATTTAGCGTTAGTTAGGCCACACTTAGATTATGTTGTCCAGTTTTGGTGCCCACACTACAGAATGGACATCAACTTGCTAGAATCAGTTCAGAGGAGGACGATCAATCAAGATGATTTAGGGGCTGAGGAACCTCCCATATCAAAATAGGCTGAAACATCTAAACTTACATTCACTAGAGAGACGAAGAGTGCGGGGAGATCTGATAGAAGTATTCAAATGGGTCAAGGGTTACAACAAAGGTGATATAAGTAAAGTACTGAGAATTAGCCAGCAGGATAGAACTCGCAGTAATGGATTTAAATTAGAAAAGTACAGATTTAGGAGAGATATAGGCAAGCATTGGTTTAGTAATAGGGTGGTGGGGGAATGGAATAGACTCAGCAATCACAAAGTTAGTGCAGGGACGATAGCTTGTTTTAAGAGTAGATTGGATAGCTACATGGACGAGGACGACAGGTGGCAGTGAGGTGTGGGTGCAGTAGGGTGACGGGGTACTGGATGCGTGCCTAGTACCGCCGGTATAACGAGGATCAAGCCTCTACCTGTAACCCCTGTAACTACACCTCACCCACCGTGAGTAGTGGGGGGGATTCTGGAGCTGCCCTGTGTAGGCCACCCGGCCTCTTGCAGTTTCCCTATGTTCTTATGTTCTTATGACTGAAAAATCGCATTTGGTAGCGGTGGATTCGAACCCGCATCATCCAGAAAGCGGCGAACTCGGGACCCGCACGCTAACCATTCAGCCACCTGCTTATCTTGCTAAAGATGTCTTTCTCCATAGAGACAACATTTCAGTAGTGAAGAACGTGCTGCATTGGTAGGAGACAGTGCACACTAGGTGCTCAAAAATACCGTAGGTGCTATAACATGGCATACGATGAGTTTCCATGTCATTTGTGGAGCCTCTCGAACTGATGTCGTTGGGTGAAGGTCAGACAGGTAGACGACGCCGGAGAGGCATAAATGACTGTCGGCAGTCTCATGATGTGTATAAACTGCATAACTATCACCGAGTCTGTGCAGTTTGTGTGTGTAATTCACCATGGTCTGACCACACCCTAGACTCACGATCGCCAGCCAGTACCCTTCCCGAATAACCTTGGTGCTCACAAGTGTACGGCTGAAACCTCACACTACAAACACCCGGAAGGTGGGACCAAACTCCCGACTGACATCCGATACGTATGCACTCCTGGGTGGACAGGGGGCACGGATTAAAAAAAGACTGCCGTTTCGTCTCCTCTATGCCCGGGAATCGAACCTCTCTGTTATGAGACGGTGCGCTAAACATTGCACTATGGAACTCAATGTGTTTGTGTGTGTGCGTGTGTGTGTGTGTGTGTGTGTGTGTGTGTGTGTGTGTGTGTGTGTGTGTGTGTGTGTGTGTATCTCGACGGACGAACAGAACAATACCAGGATGCGGCGACGCTAAATTAGAGAGAGAGAGAGAGAGAGAGAGAGAGAGAGAGAGAGAGAGAGAGAGAGAGAGAGAGAGAGAGAGAGAGAGAGAGAGAGAGAGAGAGACTGTTTACCTGTCTCTTCAACTATGAGTCATGTTTTCAGTGAATGTCCCAAATATTATTTAAGGGTGGATAACGGACTGTCTGCATCATGCCCACACACACACTCTCTCTCTCTCTCTCCAAGTGATGACCACCATTAACGAAAATCCCATTCTTACCTTAAGAACATAAGAACATAAGGAGTCTGCAAGAGGCCGGTTGGCCTATACAAGGCAGCTCCTGTACACTCAACCCCACCTTACCTCACCATCCGTGGCTTTATCTAACCTCTTCTTGAATGTATCTATGGTATTGGCACCCACAACATGGCTCCCAAGCCTGTTCCATTCGTCCACCACTCTACTGGTGAACCAATTCTTGCCTGTCTTTGTTGAATCTGAATTTGTCTAACTTAAAACCATTGCCACGCGTCCTACCTGGCTCTTTCACTCTCAAAATTTCATTGACATCCCCTTTATTAAATTCCTTCACCCATTTATAGACTTCGATCAAGTCTCCTCGCAACCTTCGCCTTTCTAGAGAGTGTAGATTTAACTGCTTCAGCCTGTCTTCATAAGGCAAGTTTCTCACCCCCTGAATCATCTTTGTCATCCTCCTCTGTACAGATTCTAACATCTTGATATCCATTCTATAATAGGGGGACCACAACAGAACTGCATAATCGAGATGAGGTCTAACTAGTGCTAACTAAAGTTTGAGGATGACTTCAGCGCTCCTATTGCTCACGCTCCTTGAGATGAAACCTAGTACTCTGTTTGCCCGATTTTTAGCCTGAATGCATTGGTCAGCTCACTAGGACTCCTAAGTCTCTCTCACGCCCAGACCTGCATAGAGGAGTGTCACTTAAGGAGTAATTGTGTAAGGGGTTATTCTTACCTACACCCAAAATGCTACACTTCCCGACATTGAATTCCATCTGCCACTTTCCCGCCCGTTCATATAGTCTGTCAAGCTCATCCTGGAGAACGGTAGCGTCGCTGTCTGATTGGATTACTCTACCGATCTTGGTATCATCTGCGAACTTACTGACATCACTACTAATTCCTGTGTCCAAGTCATTGATGTAAATAATAAAGAGCAGAGGACCAAGCACTGACCCTTGTGGGACCTCACTCGTAACACTGCCCCATTCAGATTTTTTACCATTGATTTCCACTCTCTGCTTCCTATCACTAAGCCACGCCCTGATCCAGTTCAAAACTTTCCCATCTACACCGTGAGCCTGTAATTTTAGTAATAGCCGGTGATGAAGTACTTTGTCGAACGCTTTACTGAAATCTAGATATAATATATCATAGTTTTCATCTCGGTCAACCGCCTCGATTACTGTAGTGTAGAAGGACAACAGGTTAGTAAGGCAAGACCTACCCTTTGTGAACCCATGCTGTGAATCATGAATTAAATTATGCTTTTCTAGATGGTCCCGAATGCTCCGGGCTATAATTGACTCCAACATCTTTCCTACAACTGATGTTAAGCTAATTGGGCGATAGTTTGAGGTGGCTGACTTGTCTCCCTTTTTGAAAATCGGCGTCACATTAGCTACTTTCCACTGATTGGGCACAT
The DNA here is from genome assembly GCF_024679095.1 of Eriocheir sinensis. Lineage (NCBI taxonomy): Eukaryota > Metazoa > Arthropoda > Malacostraca > Decapoda > Varunidae > Eriocheir > Eriocheir sinensis. Next base: position 20,508 of record NW_026111691.1, read on the forward strand.
ACCCAGAATTTACCGACATCTTAAAGATATCGGCAAGAGGGCCACTAAGGACTTCCTTGCACTCTTTCAGAACCCTTGGGAATACTTCGTCTGGGCCCGGCGATTTGTTTTTCTTCAACCTACTAATCTCATCCTGGACTACTTGCCTAGTGATGATCACATCCCTCAACTTGTCGTTCTCGTCACCCTCATATATCTGAACTCTCTCCGGAATGGTTGTTAGATTTTCCTGCGTGAAAACTGAGAGGAAATAGTTATTCATCATTTGACTCATATCTTCTCCATTCTCAACGAGCTCGCCCGTGTTTGTTTTCAACGGTCCAATTCTGTCCCTTGTTTTCGTCCTGTACAATTTGAAGAAGCCCTTGGGATCGCTCTTGGCCTCGTTGGCTACCTTAATCTCATCATTTCTTTTTGCTAGGCGGGTGTTCTTCTTCACCGACCTGGCTAGCTCAACATACCTACCCCTGAGGTGGATTTCTCTGTTCTTTATTTTCCTATAAACTCCTCTCTTCAAGCCTATTTCATGCTTGAGTCTGCGGGTCATCCATTTGGGGTCGTTATTTTATTTCCTACGTGCTTGGTAAGGGATATGCTGTCTCTGACCCTCTGCAATTTCTCTAACTAAATTATTGTAGGTCATTTCTACATGGTTCCCCTGTCTTTCCGGTTCCAGCCCTGAGATCTGGCCCTCATCCAGCCCTAAGGTTTCCCAATTTACCTCCTCAAGGTGTCTTCTGAGCCCCTCATAATCAGCTCTTCTAAAGTCAGACACCAACACAGGGTTGAGTTCATGGGTCACCACCCAGTCTAATTTAAACCTAATTTCCTTGTGATCGCTGCAACCTAATTCTCCCCCAACATCTAGCTCGCTGATCATATTCTCGGTGTTAGTTAAGACCAAGTCCAGAATGTTGTTACCCTTGGTGGGCTCAGTTACTGTCTGCTTGAGAAAATTATCTTGTATTACTTTCAGAAAATCCTCAGACTCTAGATCACCCACCACGCCTTCCCAATCTATATTCCTATAGTTAAAATCCCCCATTATGCAGACATTTTTGCTCCTGCTCGCCCTGCCTACCTCTTGCAGTAATATATCAGTGTCCTGCCTGCTAAGGTTGGGTGGCCTGTAAAGAACCCCTAGAATTAGTTTGTCTTTCCCTTTGTGGACGTCCACCCAAACTGATTCTGAGTCGCCATTTGTTTGAATAGAGTTGTTAGCGGAACATTTAAGTGTGTCTTTAACATAAAGTGCCACCCCCCCTCCCCTTCTTCCCTTTCTATCTTTGTGAAACATCTGATAACCATCTATTTCATACTCAGACATGAAGTTTTTGTTGGCAGTATCCACCCACGTTTCCGCGATAGCTATAATGTCGAATTTCTCGACACATGCTTTCCCCCTTAGTAGATCTATCTTGTTCCTGAGACTCCTACTATTGGTGTAATAAGCCGTTAGCCCATCCTTTCTTATATCCTTTCGATTTCTCCTGCGCCCCCTAGTCCCAGTCTGCGATGCATAGCCACTGATGACAGGCCCTCCCCCTTCGCCTACTCTAAAAAATCCTGTAGGGCGCTAAGTGATCGCTCGAAGGAGTCTGCGAGAACCTCCACCCATTGGAGTGACAAGTGGGCGCCATCCTTGGCATACAAGGTGCCTTTATTGTAGAAGAGGTCCCAGTTATCAAGGAAAAGCCAACAATTTCGCTTACAGTGGGCCGCCAGCCTATTGTTTACTGCTAAGGCTCTGGAAAGCCATCCCTCTCCCACCCCCCTCCTCGGCAGAACATCACAAACGGCCGGCACCCCCCTCCCACCCCCCCGAAGTCCCTCACTTTAGCGAACGATTCCCTGAAGCGCCGAAATATCTCTTCGCTACCCACCTTACTGATGTCATTACCACCGAAACTACAGAAGAAGGTTGTGTCCCCTCCCCCGCTAAAATTTCCTCCATTCTGTCAGATACGTGCTCCCGTTTGTCTAACCTACTTAC
>NW_026111691.1:27500-98710 GCF_024679095.1 Eriocheir sinensis
CAGTTTAGTCAGTGAACGCCAACTCCGGGTATATGGGGACGTGGCGTGCCTCCCGGACGTCAATCCTGCTCACAGGATTTTCTGTACAAGACAACCCTGAGTGAAGGAGACTCAGGACACCAAGGGGATGCCCTCATAACTCATTGCTGGGGCAAGTCAGCCGATCCTTCCGGTGGGAATTTAGGATGGATAGGTCAGCTGCGTGGGGGCTTGCTCGGGGGTACCGCCGTAAGTATGGGCGGCGAGTGAGTGAAGCAACGCACCCCAGTCGGATGCTCCCCATTAGTTAGTTAGTTCTGTATTGTGCCGTGTAACCTTAGTGATGCAGCAAACGGTGTTATTTCAATAATTCTTATGTGTGTTGGCTGCCCAGGCCGCGTGTGTTCCCACTGGTCACCACTGTGGGATATACTCAGAGTTGCCAGCCAGCAGTTGTCACCTTCAATTACGTCTTTGTGCCCACGAAGCTTGAACTATTCATTCAGTTATTGTAAATTACCTGAGTTTCTCTGGGACTTGTAACAATTACGCTTCAATATAATTCTTGATACTATTCCTGCTATAAAATGTAGTTGATCATTCTCGTTGTTTTATCTACTGGTAAACGAGACAAAACTAATTACTTTCTGGAAAACTTTCCTCATTAAAATCTTTCTTGCATAAAAGCATTGCAAAATCAAGCACAATTGGACTTTTTGAGAATTCTATTTATATTACAATATACTATGCTGAGTACCGGCTTTGGGTGTATCAGTCTCGCCTTCGACGAAATCTTAATCGCCGTAATCGCTGATGACATCTAGTTAGGATGAATATACCCTGACCCGTAATTTCGCCTGATTTCTTCCGGGCGCTAGAGGGCATCATAGGTTCATGAAGATTGGAAGGAGGGTGGTGAGAGAAAGGAGCATGCGCAGTTTTTTTCTAATAAGAACTTTTAGGGGCATTTTGAGGCCGATATAGAAAACACTGGGGAGGCTATTACCCCCCTTCCATCCACCCCCCCACTTCACCCCCCCCCACTCACCCCCCCGAAATTACGGCCCTGATACCCCATTCAGCTGTCCAAGGTGTTGTGTTAGAGTTGGTATATGTGACGCAGCCCGTCATGGGCTGGCCATCCAGTGGGCGGGTTATGTAACAATATGAATGTGCCAGGTTCTTGAAGCTGAAACAGAAAATAGGGAGTTCCATTATGAAATGTGTGGTGTGAAGCTCAGAAGCATATTGTTTTAAGAGGACTTAACATCACCAAATGTGGGGTACATACTTGGCGGAGGGACTGTTTTCTGGGCGCCATTAAAAGAAATGGGCTAAAGAGAAGCTTAGCCGGATATTTTGTTTTTATTTATTAATGATCCACGAGACATCCTAGAGTTAAATCAAAGTATGTGCTTATATTTGTATTCATTCATACACACACTGGTAATATTTCTGTGGAATCTGATTCACTTATTAGAGTGAAATTCTATTGTGATAATCAGTCACAAATTCGTGTCACTAGTAAAAATGAAACTAGTAATTTAAGTTTTGCCACCAAGAAATATACACAAATAGATAAATATGAAAGCTCACGAAGTCACAACAAGTGACATCACCTGCTTTGTGCAGTAAAAGTATACTATTTTAGGTATCTGATACCCGCGATATGGCAGGCTGCTGCTGCCTCGGCCACAGATTATTGCCAGATTGTCATACTCAACCGATTATATTTCCCGACTTCCTGCCCCAAAACTGCATTCTGGGCTCCAATAACGAAAGTAATTTATAGTTATCGTTAAAAGAGTAAGATCCTGATGTTTCTTGGCAATAGTTGGGCGTCAGAAACCGTTAAATACTATGCTCTGAGTACGACAATCTGGCAACGGTGGCTATACATATTTTCATATTATTGTTCTGTTGTTTATTGAATGTTGTGCTCAAGAAAAAGAATACTCATAATTTTAGTTAGTTTTTGGTTATAAGGATTCTTTACGAAATACAAGTATAACATTACCTTCTATTACTTAGGAAACGACCTGAATCATGGATCGGCTATGGTGATGTTAGGTGCGCCTATTGCGTCAAACCTCAAGTTCTCACAGCAATGTAATATAGCAAATAAAGCAAACAAAATGTTGGGCTTCATGAATAGAAAAATTTCATTCATGAATCAAGCTGTACCTAATGCTACCATTATGCAATAACTTATTTAGACCCCATTTGATGGAATATGTGTATCACTTTTAGTCTCACTACTATGCCTAGGACATTGCTAAGCTAGAAGGTGTTCATCGTAATACAACACAGATATCTTCCTCGTACAACATATCTCATGATGAAAGGCTCTCGTTTCTTAATATGTTCTCTCTTGAGAAACGTCGCCTACGAAGAAAACTGATCGAATGTTTCAAAATACTCAGTGACTACGATTGTGGACAAATCAAAATTGTTTATGATCAAAGACACGTCTAGAATGAAATAATGGCACAAAACCCATCTTCAGTGGTCCAGTGCAGTGCGAAGGATTCATTTGAATATAAATTCGACCGCCATTTCATTTGCCTTAATATTAGCTTAAGTAGAAATGCAAAGTCTCGGTGGCCATTTGGTTTGCTTCCATTTCACTTGGGTTTTAGGGACTGATCACCTTGTCTGGATCATTGAGTCTATATGGTCTGAATATCTGTGTAAATCTATGTAAATTTCTTTAAGCCACAGCGGCGTTTGATGCCTTCCCTCACCCCTTTGCTCCTCCTCCTCCTTACTAATGAAGCACCGCCATCACCAGCATCATGTCCATCACCATTAACGTTTCCAACCTCACCACCACCTGGAGCAACAACACAAGTACACAACCAAGGTGAGTCAAAGTAATGATAACACTGATAACATTTCACCATTACCACCACTATTACAACTCAGTGATCTCTCTCTCTCTCTCTCTCTACGGTGTTTAATACTAACAGTCTTCCTCCCACTACCACCAACACCAGTACTAATGTAAATCTCGAGCGTGCATTGCCTAATTTTGAATTAACAACCGATGAAGTCCTTAAAGCTCTCCATTCACTTAAAACAAATAAAAGTCCCGGACCCGATAAAGTATATCCTATACTGCTTAAATAACCAAAGAGCGAAATACTCTCTTCCCTCACAACCGTATTCAATATGTCCTTGCGACAAGGCATCGTCCCTTCGGATTGAAAAAAGTCTAACGTGACACCGATTTTTAAGAAAGGAGACAAAAAAATACCAGGTAACTACCGACCCATTAGTCTAACTTCAATTGTAGGTAAGCTACTTGAGAGCATAATTAGAGACAAAATTGTGAGTTACCTCGAAAGCCACTCATTAAGTGGGGATTCATAACATGGCTTCCGTAACAAAAGATGCTGCCAATCAAACCTATTGACATTTTATAACGACCTCTTCTCAATTTATGACGTAACCAAATCATTGGACGTAGTCTATCTTGATTTCCAGAAAGCGTTTGATAAGGTCCCACATCATAAATAACTTTATAAATTAAAGCAAACAGGTATTGACTGTCAAGTAAACCAATGGATCGCGAATTGGTTGAGCAACAGACAACAAAGAGTAGTGATTGACGGATTTAACTCAGAGTGAGCGGCGGTCACTAGTGGCGTCCCTCAGGGCTCGGTTCTTGGCCCAGTGCTATTCATTATTTACATCAACGACGTGGATGTTGGACTCAATAATCGCATTAGTAAATTTGCAGACGACACAAAGATTGGTAACTCGATTCTCACTGACGAAGACAGGCAAAGCCTCCAAGAGGATTTGCACAAAATTTCAGCTTGGTCGGATAGATGGGAGATGCCCTTTAACGTAGACAAGTGCCAGGTCCTTCAAGTTGGAACAAGAAATAAGAAGTTCGAATACGAAATGCGCGGCGTTAAACTCACAAGCGTTCAATGCGTTAAGGACCTGGGGGTCAAAATCGCGTCAAACCTCAAATTGTCACATCAATGCATCGATGCAGCAAATAAAGCGAACAGAATGTTGGGCTTCATTAAAAGAAACTTTTTATTCAAGAATAAAGATGTAATACTTCCGCTCTACAATAGTTTAGTCAGACCCCACTTGGAATATGCGGTCCTTTTTTCGTCTCCTCACCATGCAAAGGACATTGCTAAATTAGAAGGTGTTCAGCGTCGGGCAACGAAAATTATCCCTTCCTTGCGCAACAAATCCTACGAAGAAAGGCTTTCCACCCTTAACATGTTCTCTCTTGAAAAACGTCGCCTCCGCGGAAAACTGATCGAATGTTTTAAAATACTTAATGGTTTTACGAATGTAGACAGAACAAAATTGTTTATGATCGATGACACTTTGCGAACGAGGAACAATGGCATAAAACTCAAATGTAGACAAGTAAATACAGACTGCACCAAATTTTTCTTCACCAACGTTGTAGTGCGAGAATGGAATAAGCTCCCACCATCAGTGGTCCAATGTAACACGATTGACTCCTTTAAAAACAAGCTCGACCGTCATTTCCTTGAATTTAATATTAACTAAAGTAAAAAAGCAACGTTTTGGAGCCATCTGATTAGTGTAGATTCACTTGGGGTCTGTGGTCTGATTTCTATGTAACCAAATCTATGTATATCTCTCTCTCTCTCTCTCTCTCTCTCTCTCTCTCTCTCTCTCTCTCTCTCTCTCTCTCTCTCTCTCTCTCTCTCTTGACGGATTTAACTCAGAGTGGGCGCCTCAGGGCTCGGTTCTTGGCCCAGTGCTCTTCATTATTTACATCAACGATGTGGATGTTAGACTCAATAATCGCATTAGTAAATTTGCAGACGACACAAAAATTGGTAACTCGGTTCACACTGACGAAGACAGGCAAAGCCTCCAAGAGGACAAAATTTCAGCTTGGTCGGATAGATGATAGATGCCCTTTAACGTAGACAAGTGCCAGGTCCTTCGAGTTGGAACAAGGAATAAGAAGTTCGATTACGAAATGCGCGGCGTTAAACTCACAAGCGTTCAATGCGTTAAGGACTTGGGGGTCAAAATCGCATCAAACCTAAAATTCTCACAGCAATGCATCGATGCAGCAAATAAAGCGAACAGAATGCTGGGCTTCAGTAAAAGAAACTTTTTATTCAAGAATAAAGATGTAATACTTCCACTCTACAATAGTTTAGTCAGACCCCACTTGGAATATGCGGTACAGTTTTGGTCTCCCCACCATGCAAAGGACATCGCTAAATTAGAAGGTGTTCAGCGTCGGGCAACAAAAATGATCCCTTCCTTGCGCAACAAATCTTACGAAGAAAGGCTTTCCACCCTTAACATGTTCTCTCTTGAAAAACGTCGCCTCCGCGGAAAACTGATCGAATGTTTTAAAATACTTAATGGTTTCACGAATGTAGACAGATCAACATTGTTTATGATCGATGACACTTTGCATATGGGGAACAATGGCGTAAAACTCAAATGTAGACAATTAAATTCAGACTGCACCAAATTTTTCTTCACCAACGTTGTAGTGCGAGAATGGAATAAGCTCCCACCTTCAGTGGTCCAGTGTAACACGATTGACTCCTTTTTAAAAACAAGCTCAACCGTCACTTCTTTCAACTTAATATTAACTAGAGTTGAAATGCAGCGTTTTGGAGCCATCTGATTAATGTAGAATCACTTATGGTTTAAGGACAGACCACCTAGTCTGGACCATGGGGTCTGTGTGGTCTAATTTTCTATGTAAATCAATGTAAATCCGGTGGTGGTGTACATGAACAGAACTTGCTGTGCCTTGCCTTGCCCTATCTTACCTTGCCCTGCCTTGCCATTCCTTGCCTTGCCTTAACGTTGTCCTGTCTTGCCTTGCCTTTGCCTTGCCCTGCCTTACCTTACCTTACCTTGTCCTGTATTACCCTGTCCTGCCTTTCCTTGACTTGGCTTGCCTTGCCTCCTCACTTCGCCTTCCATTCTTCACTCTCCTTTTTATCGGTGTCGCAGACGCCGATCAAAAGATTGTCCATCTTTTTGTTGTTCTCTTCAAGTTGGTTTCCTAGCTTACCCATGCATTGTAGACATGACATTGCATAATGACATTTGTTAGCCCTGATGAGCCCTACAACATGGCATTATAAACAAAGTCAGCTTTTTTTTTCTTAACGTCTTGGCCTGTGGCGCCGGTAGGCCTTCATAGTAGGGCCTGATGGTCGGCCCCAGCCCGTTGTGGCGCAGGCAAGTGTTTATAGTGGCGCCATCTATACTTTTCAACATTGTTCATTTTAGACCCCTAGTTGTATAACATAAATTGTTGGGGGGGTGTTGGAGGATCATGCGACGCCGATCTAGCACAGTTTTTGTGCTATTAACACTTGTCTATCCCTTCCTTTCCTCTCCTTACCCTTCCTCTTCTTTCCCTTGCTCTCCTTCCTCTGCTTTCCGTTCTCTCCTTATTCTTGCCTTGCCTTGCTTTCTCTTCCCTTGTCTTGCCTTCCTATCCCTTCCTTTACTTTTATTTCCCTCCCTTTACCTTTCCCTCCCTTCCCTTTCTTTCCTTTGATTTGTCTTGCCTTGTTTACCTTTGTTTCCCCTTGCCTTCATTATTTAATTTGCTATGCTTTGCCTTATCTACCCTTGCCTTCATTTGTTTTCCTTCCCCTTCCCTTCCCTTCTCTTCTATTCCCCTTACTTTCTTTCCTTACTCCTTTCTTTCCCAGCATTTTCTTATTCTCTTCCTTTTTCCCCTTTTTTTTCTTTTCCTCCTCTTGCCATGCCTTGCCTATCCTTCCTTTCTTTCCCTTAGCTTCCCTTGCCTGCCCTTGCCTACTTTCTAAACTTTCTCCCCTTTCTCTTGCCTTCCTTTCCCTTCCACTCTCTTTCATTAACCCCTCTTACCTAGCCTCTTCCTTTCCTTTCCTATCATTCCTTTGCCTTGCCTTCCCTTCCCTTCAATATCCTTCGCTCTCTATCCATTGTCGTCTCTTCCTTCTTATCCTGCTCCTTTCTCTCCTCTTTTTCCTCTTTCCCTCGTCACCGCCACACTACTGTATTTCTAAACCCTTGTCCTCAGCCCCTTCCCGCACTCCGCCCTCTTCCCTACCTCGTCTCCCCGCCCCACTCCTGGCCTCCTACCACACTCTTCCCTTGCCTCTCCCGCCCTTCTCCAGCCGCTGAAGACCCACTGCTGACCTGCTTCCTCCCGCCCTGGTCGCTCTCAGCTCGCGCAAGGCACCTTTAATTTTGAACCCTTACTCCTCCTCCTCCTCCTCCTCTTCCACCTCTCTCCTTCCCCCATGGTGAGTCACCCGACACTCTCTCTCTCTCTCTCTCTCTCTCTCTCTCTCTCTCTCACACACACACACACACACACACACACACACACACACACACACACATAAGAACATAAGAACATAGGAGTCTGCAAGAGGCCGGTAGGCCTGTACAAGGCAGCTCCTTGAACCTAAGCTCCCGTGTATCTAACCCCACCTAATATCGCTGTCCATGAATTTATCTAATCTATTTTTGAATGTGACAATTGTATTGGCACTCACCACATGACTGCTAAGCCTATTCCACTCATCCACCACCCTGTTAGTAAACCAATTTTTCCCTATGTCCCTGTTGAATCTGAATTTATCCAGTTTAAACCCATTACTTCGTGTCCTCCCCGGTTCTCTTACCAACAAAACCTTATGAATATGCCCCTTATTAAAGCCCTTCATCCATTTATAAACCTCGATCATGTCTCCACGCACCCTTCGTCTTTTTAGAGAATGCAAGTTTAACTGTTTGAGTCTTTCCTCGTATGGAAAGTTTCTCAACCCCTGAATTATTTTAGTCGTTCTCCCCTGCACCGATTCTAACATTTTGATATCCATTCTATAGCAAGGTGACCAGAACTGAACCGCATAGTCAAGATGAGGTCTAACTAATGCTAAATATAGTTTGAGGAAGACTTCGGCGCTTCTGTTGCTTACGCTCCTTGAAATAAATCCCAGTACCCTATTTGCTGGATTTCTAGCTTGAATGCATTGTGCCCTTGGACGGAGATCAGAGTTCACTAAGACCCCTAAATCTCTCTCGCACCCAGACCTGCTTACGAGGGTGTCATTTAACCAATAGTTATGAGAGGGGTTGTTCCTACCTACACTCAGAATACTGCACTTCCCTGCATTGAACTCCATCTGCCATTTATCCGCCCAGTCATACAATCTGTTTAGTTCATCCTGGAGAATACTAGCGTTCTGATCCGACTCAATTACTCTACCGATCTTGGTATCATCTGCAAACTTACTGACATCACTACTAATTCCTGTCTCTAAGTCATTGATATAAATAATAAACAAAAGTGGACCTAATACCGAACCTTGTGGGACCCCACTCGTAACACATCCCCAGTCAGATCTTTTACCATTGATTTGCACTCTTTGCTTCCTATTGCTAAGCCACGCCTTGACCCAGTTCAAAACTTTACCCTCTATTCCGTGAGCCTGTAATTAAAGCAACAGTCGTTGGTGAGGAACTTTGTCAAACCCTTTACTAAAATCAAGATAGATTACATCAAAATTTTCATCTCTGTCTACCGCCTCAAATACTTTATTGTAGAAGGACAAGAGATTGGTGAGGCATGACCTACCTTTCGTGAACCCATGCTGCGAGTCGTGAATTAAGCTATGCTTCTCTAGATGCTCCCGAATGTTCCTGGCTATTTCCAAAACTCATTCGCCCCTAGCCCCGAGTTTTATGCGTGGTAGAACATTTTCCAAGTGGCCAGACTGAACGCGCCGAAGCTTTTTGAAAAATTGTAATTAGGACAATGAAAACCAGAATTTTTTTTAAATAATCATTCAGTTCCTCATATTTCTAAGATTTATAAATCTCTCTCTCTCTCTCTCTCTCTCTCTCTCTCTCTCTCTCTTGCCACAGCCACAATGTTTGGAGGAAACGGCCAGTGTGATCCAACCTTTTAAGTTATCGTGCGTGACGCCGATGGTAAGGAGACGTGACCCGTGCGTGTCAAAGCAGCGAAACTCTGGATGATAATACACGAAACCCGGAATGGTAAGAATTTAGAATTAACCATGAAACTCAGATAGCACGAAACTCATATATATATATATATATATATATATATATATATATATATATATATATATATATATATATATATATATATATATATATATATATATATATATATATATATATATATATATATATATATATATATATATATATATATATATATATATATATATATATATATATATATATATATATATATATATATATATATATATATATATATATATATCTATATATATATATATATATATATATATCTATATATATATATATATATATATATATATTTATATATATATATATATATACAACAAAGGAGGCAGCTCAAGGGCACAAAAAAAGAAAACAATAATAAAAAAAAGCCTGCTACTGCTCCTAAAAAGAAACAAAAGAGGTATTGAAAGGAAGATCAAATGGGAGGAGAGGTGTCTTGATACCTCCTCTTGAAAGAGTTCAAGTCGGAGGCAGGAGGAAATACAGATGAAGGAAGATTGTTCCAGAGTTTACCAGCGTGAGGGATGAAAGAGTGAAGATGCTGGTTAACTCTTGCATAAGGGGTTTGGACAGTATAGGGATGAGCATGAGTAGAAAGTCGAGTGCAGCGGGGCCGCGGGAGGGGGGGAGGCATGCAGTTAGCAAGTTCAGAAGAGCAGTCAGCGTGGAAATTTTTTTTTTTTTTTTTTTACGTTGTTGCCTATTGCGCCGGTAGGCATCTTCCCGGTGGGGCCTGATGGTCGGCCCAAGGCTTCTTCCAGGTGGGGCCTGATGGTCGGCCCAGCCCGTTCTGGCGCAGGCGAGTGTTTTATAGTGGCGCCATCTTGCATTGGCTCATGCTGCCCCCCGGAACTCGTTCTTGATTCGCTTGGACGGCTTCCTCTAGAGTCCGGGTTGATGGGTGGTCTTCAGGACAGCATGTGGGTAGTTTTAAGCCACTCGGCGGTGACTGAAAAATCCGAGTGGTAGCGTGGGGATTCGAACCCGCGTCGTCCATCACGCGGTGAATGTGAGCCCAGTACGCTACCACCTACGCCACCGCCTACCCTATAGATAGAAGATAGAAAGAGAGGCAACATCGCGGCGGAATTTAAGAGGTAGAAGACTATCAGTAGGAGGAGGAGAGCTGATGAGACGAAGAGCCTTAGACTCCACTCTGTCCAGAAGAGCTGTGTGAGTGGAGCCTCCCCACACGTGAGATGCATACTCCATACGAGGGCGGACAAGGCCCCTGTATATGGATAGCAACTGCGCGGGGGAGAGGAACTGGCGGAGACGATACAGAACGCCCAACTTCGAGGAAGCTGATTTAGCGAGAGAGGAGATATGAAGTTTCCAGTTGAGATTTTGAGTTGTGTCGAGTTGATAGGTGGAGAAATTGAGTTTTTGAGGCGTTGAAGGACACAAGGTTCCTTCTGCCCCAATCGGAAATGATAGCAAGGTCTAAGGTTAAGCGTTCTGCAGCCTCCAGTCTGGAGTCGTGTTCTTCTTGTTGAGAGGGTCTTCTATTGAAAGAAGTTGAATAATGCAGAGTGGAGTCGTCGGCGTATGAGTGGACAGGACAGTTTGTTATGGAAAGAAGATCATTGATGAGTAACAGGAAGAGAGTGGGTGATAGGACAGAGCCCTGTGGAACGCCACTGTTGATAGGTTTAGGGGAAGAGCAGTGACCGTCTACCACCGCAGAGATAGAACGGCCGGAAAGGAAACTGGAGATAAAGGAACAGAGAGAGGGATAGAATCCGAGGGAGGGCAGTTTAGAAAGCAAAGACTGGTGCCAGACTCTATCGAAGGCTTTCGATATGTCTAGCGCAACAGAGAAAGTTTCACCGAAACGGCTAAGAGAGGATGACCAAGAGTCAGTTAAGAGAGCAAGAAGATCGCCAGTAGAACGCCCCTTGCAGAATCCATACTGGCGATCAGATAGAAGGTTAGAAGTGGAAAGGTGCTTTTGAATCTTCCGGTTAAAGATTGATTCAAAAGCTTTAGATAGACAGGAAAGTAAAGCTATAGGGCGGTAGTTTGAAGGATTGGAACGGTCACCCTTCTTAGGCACAGTTTGTACAAAGGCATACTTCCAGCAGGAAGGAAAGATAGATGTTGATAGGCAGAGACGAAAGAGTTTGACCAGGCAGGGTGTCAGCACAGAAGCACAGTTTTTAAGGACAATAGGAGGCACTCCATCAGGTCCATAAGCCTTCTGAGAGTTGAGGCCAGAGAGGGCATAGAAAACATCATTTGGAAGAATCTTAATAACAGGGATAAAGGAGTCAGAGGGGGGATGAGTAGGAGGAATATGCCCAGAATCGTCCAAGATGGAGTTCTTACAGAAAGTTTGAGCGAAGAGTTCAGCCTTAGAGACAGATGAGACGGCAGTGCTGCCGTCAGGGTTAAGGAGAGGAGGGAAAGAGGAAGAAGTGAAATTGGAGGAGATATATTTGGCTAGATGCCAGAGGTCACGGGAATAATTAGAAGAAGCAAGGTGTTGACATTTTCTATTAATGAAAGAAGTTTTGGTAAGTCGGAGAATAGATCTGGCACGATTCCTGGCTGAAATGTAAAGATCAAAGTTAGCGGTTGTTCGAAGGCTCTGGAACCTTTTGTGAGCTGCCTCTCTATCTTTAATAGCACGAGAACAAACATGATTAAACCAAGGCTTTTTAGCATGAGGAGTAGAGAAAGTACGTGGAATGTATGCCTCCATTCCAGAATCAATCATCTCTGTGATGCGCTGAACATACACAGAGGGGTCTCTCTCCTGAAAGCAGTAATCATTCCACGGGAAATCAGAAAAGTACATCCTCAGATCGTCCCACCGAGCTGAAGCAAAATGCCAGAAGCATCGCCTCTTCGGTGGGTCCAGAGTGTGTACAGGAGCGATAGGACAGGATACAGAAATAAGGTTATGATCGGAGAAGCCCAACGGAGAGAACAGTTTGACAGAGTAAGCAGAAGGATTAGAGGTAAGGAAGAGGTCTAGAATGTTGGGCCTGTCTCCAAGACGGTCGGGAATACGAGTAGGGTGCTGAACCAACTGCTCTAGGTCGTTGAGGAGAGTAAAGCTGTAAGCTTGTTCACCAGGCTGGTCAGTGAAAGAGGATGAAAGCCAAAGCTGGTGGTGAACATTGAAATCTCCCAAGATGGAGATTTCAGCAAAGGGAGAGTGAGTCAAGATGTGCTCCACTTTAGAATTCAAATAGTCAAAGAATTTTACATAGTTAGTAGAGTTAGGCGAGAGATAAACAGCACAGATGTATTTAGTAATAGAATGACAATGAAGTCTTAGCCAGATGGTGGAAAAATCAGAAGAGTCAAGGTCGTGGGCACGAGAGCAAGTGATGTCGTTGCGCACGTAGGCGCAACATCCAGCTTTAGATTGAAATTTAGGATAGAGATAGTAGGAGGGAACAGAGTAGAGGTTGGTGGCAGTAGCCTCAGAAACCTGTGTTTCGGTGAGGAAGAGAAGGTGAGGTTTAGAGTAGGAGAGATGGTGTTCCACAGAATGAAAATTAGAACGAAGACCACGAATGTTGCAGAAATTGATAAGGAGGAGGTTCGAGGAGTTATCAGGACACCTCTCAAGTCGGCAGCCAGAAGGGGAGTCCTCCCTGGGGGAATTTATGGTCCCCCCCCCCCCCAGGCCGGGAATCCGAGACGGTGTTTTCGTTAGCCATTTTGAATTTTGAATTTTGGGAAAAGGTGTGTGTGTTGTGTGAATGTAGTGTGGTGTAGAAAGAGAGAGGAACTGTCTTTAGAGAGCATGCTGAACTGCTCTCTGGTGTTGATGAGACAAAAGAGAAACGGTTAATGAGGACATGGGGAGGGTCATTAAAGGGCTTCAGCACACTGTTCGCTTCCAATATATTTTCACCGGGAGTAGCTCACGCACGTTCGGTAGGTGTCTTCCTACCTATATATATATATATATATATATATATATATATATATATATATATATATATATATATATATATATATATATATATATATATATATATATATATATATATATATATATATATATATATATATATATACACACACACACACACACACACACACACACATATATATATATATATATATATATATATATATATATATATATATATATATATATATATATATATATATATATATATATATATATATATCCATACACCCACACACACACACACACACACCTCAGCTGGGTCGGTTGTGTGACTTGAGCGCACTGTGTAGCAGCTAAAGGGTAGCCTGTGACCCTCTTCACCCGCATCTTCATCCTTACCATCATCACAACACTTCCCCCCGCCCAATCCCATAGTCACCTCCACCATCATCGGACAGTGCAGCGCAGTACAGAGCAGTGCAGTATGGCTTACCGCTACTCTGAACACTTCCTTCGCTGCCTCCGGCGTGGAGCTGGATACCCCCCACCTCACAGGCCATCGACACACTAAAAACACTGAAACTATTTCGTAGCCGTGGCCGCCGGGCAGAGCGTTGTGTTCAGCGACCCATCAAACCAATTACGAGTGTACGCCCAGTGACTAATATAGTGAAGCATAGCGAGTACAAACATTTTGAAGTGCTGCGCGTGTGGTACAACCTCCCCTCAGTGCTGATGTCCAACGTCACCTCCCTGAACAACAAGCTTGACGAGGTTATTACCACAGTGAGAACCATCAATCCAGACACAGTAGCAATAACGGAACCCTGGCAAGTGACCCCAGAGCTGTGCCAGGTGTGGTGCCGAAACACTTTCAACCCCTCAGTGCTCGATGTGGACGTTCCCGATGAGGTGGAGGCAATGTGAATTAAAGCCACCCCCTCCCGCCACCCCCGCCAGGTTGACGCCATCATTTTTTTTTTTTTTTTTTACGTTGCGGCCTATTGCGCTGGCAGGCTTCTTCCCGGTGGGGCCTAATGGTCGGCCCAAAGCTTCTTCCCGTTGGGGCCTGATGGTCGACCCAGCCCGTTCTGGCGCAGGCGAATGTTTATAGTGGCGCCATCTTGCGTTGGCTCATGCTGCCTTACCGGAGCTCATTTTTAATCCTAGAATCTAGAGTCCGGGTTGATAGGTGGTCTTCTGGACAGCATCTGGGTAATTTTAAGCCACTCGGCGGCGGTTGAAAAATCCCAGCTTGGTGGCACCGAGCGGGGATTGAACTCGCGTCCTCCTGAACGCGGCGCCGTCACTCTTTCGACTCAGCCACCCCCACTATGTGCAGTGTACAATCCACCCCGCTCTCCCTCCGGCCCTTCGCTAGTGAACCATCTCATCAATACAGTGGACGCTACATGTGTTAGGTAGGTACCGGCGCTAAGTTCGTGTTGTGTGGGGACTTCAACGAATTAGACATTGCGGACGTTACCAGCCACCTGTGCCTCACACAAATTGTTAATTTTCCCACACACGAAAGGAACACGCTGGACCTTATCCTCACTGACCTGACGGACTGGTACTCCCCCCCTCAGCCTCTCCCCCCCCCATGGGCCGAAGCAATCACGCCTCGGTCCTATGGACGACCTCTCCCACCGTCTCACAGAGATGCGAAACGGTCAAGAGGACCACCCGCCCGACACCTGACACCAAAATTAGGCAGTTTGGGCAGTGGTTGGTGGCTATCCTTGGGTCGAGGTCCTTACTGTTCGTGACGTCATGGTCAAGTGGAAGAACTACTTGCCACCATCAATCAGGCCTACCACCACTTCTTCCCCACCAAGACACAACACACCCACCCAGCCGACCTGCCTTGGATGACCTCCAGGATTAAGACCTTAATGCAGCAAAGGAACCGCGCCTTCCACACGGATCGAGCTAGATACAGGGCCCTTCGCAACATAGTCATCAGGGAAGTTGCAGTGGCGAAGAAGGAGTACTACCCCCAAGAACTACAACACCTGGAGGGCAATAACACCAGCAAGTTGTTCTCCAAGATACGTCATTTGTGTGGTCTGGGCAACCCGTCGTCGGCTTTCCCTTTTCTCCCCTCCTCCTCCCCCCTTGAGATAGCTGAACTAATTAACTTTCACTTCTCCTCTATCTGTCAAAGCCTTCCTCCCCTAGACTTTGCCTCCCTCCCCGCTAACCTACCCTCCCCGTCTAATCCACCCGCCGTGGAAGAGTTTCAAGTTGCCGAAAAGCTCAGATCTCTCAAACTTAAAAGGTCTACCACACCGCTAGATTTACCCATACAGCTTAATCAGGAGTTTTCCTATGAACATGCTACCCCCCTCGCCTCCATCATAAATGCCTCCTTCACTCAGAACAAATGCCCCACAGATTGGAAAACCACATTCGTCACTCCCATCCCCAAAGTCACCAAACCCACCTCACTTAATGAACTAAGACACATTGCTATCACTCCAATCCCGAGCCTGCCTTGTAAAGACCTTGTATTTAGCTCGGCATATGATACTTTTCATTAAAAATCTGATCAGAGGCAGTTCGTCAAAGTTAGAGCCTCCTCCACAACACATTGCCTAACTAGTTTCATTGATTTCTTTCTATAAAAACTGGAAACCAGAAATCTTCCTCTGCCCTCGCCTTTATTGACTTTCGGAAAACCTTTGACCTGGTTTACCACACCACTGTCTTCACCAAGGCCATAAACATCGGCCTGACCTCCCACCTGACATCCTGGCTGGCGGACTTCCCGACGCACCGGCACCAAGCTGTGCGTCATCAGGACTGCACCTCCACCTCCAGCCCCTCTCTGCTGGGGTGCCAAGGACGCGCATGGGGCCTCCTTGTTTCCTTATTCTGATTAACAATGCACTGTTAGACGCCCCTCATCTCTGGAAGTACGTGCATGGATGATTCTACAGTGGGCATCTCGCCATCTCCATCAACAACACAGCCCCTGACTACACACCCCTACAACACATTCTGGACCGACTGCTGAGCTGGACGCAAGATAACCACGTCACCATCAACACCAACAAGACGGTGGTGATGCATTTTCACACCTCCACCACTGCCATCCCACCGCCAGCCCTGGAGGTTGGCCCTCACCAGCTGCAAGTGGGGTGGTTGAATCCACCAAACTACTTGGATTCACCCTGAACAGCAAGCTGAGCTAGGGCAAGCACGTCATCACCATCATCAGGGCGGTTTCCTACAAACTTTTCATGCTGGCGCACGAAAGCACTGGGAGCTTAAGGACCTGTACACCACCTTCATCCTCCCCAGACTCCTCTACGCCTCTCCTGCTTGGGCTTCCTTCATCAACAAGACCCAGCAACGCCAATTAGAGAGAGTGCAGAAGCGTGCTTGCGGGCAGATTCTGGGCAGTTCTTACACTAACTACGAGAAGGCACTCACCCAGCTGAATCTGCCCACTCTACAGGACCGATACCAGACAAGCCTAACCAAATTCGGCAAGTCCCTCCTCCACAACGCCCGTCATAGAGATCTACTCCCACTCGCCCACCCTCCCCCCACTAGACCCACAAGACACCACAACATTCTCGTCCCGGTCAAAACTCGCACGGACAGATATCGGCTCAGTGCGATACCGACGCTTGTGAGGGCCATTAACACCTCCATGATCACATGACCCCTCCACCCGAACACACACACACACACACACACACACACACACACACACACACACACACACACTATTTGTATGTTTTGTAAATATTTTTCATTAGTACTTATTGTTGTTATTATTATTATTATTATTATTATTATTATTATTATTATTATTATTATTATTATTATTATGATGATGATGATGATGATGATGATGATGATTATTCTTATTATGAATATTATTATGATTATAATTACTATTATTATTATTATTATTATTATTATTATTATTATTATTATTATTATTATCATGATTATTATTATCATCTTTACTATGATTATTGCTATTATTGTTATTTCTTTTTTTTTCCTTTTTATTTTCAATCATACTACTTTGTTCATTTGTCTCATTCATTTCATTTCATCTTCCATTGATGTATATTTTCAGCTCTAGGGCTGCTTGGTACTTCATGCAATAAACCGTTTATTATTATTATTATTATTTTCTTTTTACACACACACACACACATCACCCATCCCCACATCCCCCATTACTCATAACAAGAAACTCATTGTATTGTATTTTGTGTATTTTCAGCCTTATGGCTACCTACAAATGAGTAAACCATTTATTATAATCATTATTATTATTATTATTATTATTATTATTATTATTATTATTATTATTATTATTATTATCATTATTATTATTATTATTATTATTATTATTATTACACACACACACACACACACACACACACACACACACACACACACACACACACACACACACACACACACACACACACACACACACACACATATATATATATATATATATATATATATATATATATATATATATATATATATATATATATATATATATATATATATATATATATATATAATATCCTTAACTCAAAATCTTAACTGGAAACTTCACATCTCTTCTCTCACTAAATCAGCTTCCTCGAGGTTGGGCGTTCTGTATCGTCTCCGCCAGTTCTTCTCCCCCGCACAGTTGCTATCCATATACAGGGGCATTGTCCGCCCTCGTATGGAGTATGCATCTCACGTGTGGGGGGGCTCCACTCACACAGCTCTCTTGGACAGAGTGGAGTCTAAGGCTCTTCGTCTCATCAGCTCTCCTCCTCTTACTGATAGTCTTCTACCTCTTAATTTCCGCCGCCATGTTGCCTCTCTTTCTATCTTCTATCGATATTTTCACGTTGACTGCTCTTCTGAACTTGCTAACTGCATGCCTCCCCCCCTCCCGCGGCCCCGCTGCACGCAACTTTCTACTCATGCTCATCCCTATACTGTCCAAACCCCTTATACAAGAGTTAACCAGCATCTTCACTCTTTCATCCCTCACGCTGGTAAACTCTGGAACAATCTTCCTTCTTCTGTATTTCCTCCTGCCTACGACTTGAACTCTTTCAAGAGAAGGGTATCTGGACACCTCTCCTCCCGAAATTGACCTCTCTTTCGGCCACCTCTTTAGATTCTTTTTGGGAGCAGCGAATAGCGGGCTTTTATTTATTATTGTTTCCTTTTTTTTTGCCTTTGAGCTGTATCCTTTGTTGTAAAATATATATATATATATATATATATATATATATATATATATATATATATATATATATATATATATATATATATATATATATATACATATATCTTGTTACTGCCTCAGGTTCCTGCCATGAAGACACGTCACCGAGCGTGAAGGCCTGTCATTGGGGCGCACGAGGGTCTTGGGGACGCCGGCAGGCAGAGGAGTTGGATTCGAACCTCGGTTGGGACCTGAGGCTCGTAGCGTGGCGGTGCACGGACCCCCTTGAAGAAAGTGCCTGGAATTGGCGGTGTTTGGGTTTGTGGACTTTAGTAGAGGGTTTCGACGGTCAACAAGTGGCCGGACCCCGGTGGAACAGTGTGGGAACTGTGACAAAGTAAATAAACCACGTTAAACCGGCGGATTGTGTTTCTCCGAGCCCGCCGAAGTGGAAGGGGTTTGCTTTCTCCACAGTAAAGTGCACTGGTGGCCAGAGGCTGGATTTCACGCACGCTGTCGCTCTCGGAGGGAACACAGGGTGGCACACACGCCTGGGAGTCGCACCTCAGGGGACCAAGGACCCGGAAGTAAAGTGAGTAGCCCATCCAGACGTTGGACGCCAGCCACAAGGAGCGGTGAGTCTCCTGGGGACGCTGACGGGGTTTTCGGGCGCCTGGGTGAGGTTACAGGAAGGTTACAATATATATATATATATATATATATATATATATATATATATATATATATATATATATATATATATATACAGGTAACTCTCGATTTACGCGAGTTTGGTTTCCGTGATTTTAAATAACGCGGGGTCCAAAATCCAAATAAATGTTTAATTTACACGTTTTTTCACTTATACGCGATATTTGATGGAGTGGCCACCAGATGTCTCACGCAACTCGACTCACACGGCGCTGCGGCCACACAGCTAAGCTCAGTTCTCCCCGCGCGCCACTTGAACAACAATACAGTACCCACGCTACTCAACAATAGGTACCGGTACTAACGGTACCAGCTATACGGTACGAAACCGGTACCAGACTGCTCGGTACCGGTACCAATACTAGCCAGTCGCTCATCGTGTCCTTCATTTCTTCCTCACACGAGTGAGGCTGAGGCTGAGTGCCTGAGTGGATATCTCGGTGATATGGATATTCTCTCTCTCTCTCTCTCTCTCTCTCTCTCTCTCTCTCTCTCTCTCTCTCTCTCTCTCTCTCTCTCTCTCTCTCCTGAATGAAGTGAATATTTATTTTTCGATAGAAACCTACCTCTTGTTTGATTTACATTGTTTTTGATTTACGTGACTTCTTCAAGGACACAATACTCACGTAAATCGAGTTACCTGTATATATATATATATATATATATATATATATATATATATATATATATATATATATATATATATATATATATATATATATATATATATATGATCAAAGATATAAACCAGGTATGATGAGGTTGTAACCCTAGGTGACAAGGAAAACAAGAAAACAAGAAACAACGAGAGGTAAAGTATCCTCCTCGGGTATCTGTCCTTGTACTTCACCGGCAAGGAGATGATGTTGCCGTGTGAAGGAAATCCAGTGAGGTTACACCTTATAACAGCTGGTTGAGACTAGAATGACTCTCATTGTTGTTGTTGTTAAAGATTAACCCTAGTATCACTAGGGAACGGGCCTGTCCGAAGAGGTTAAAATGCTCCCTCCTGCGCGGGGAACACGGGCTTAGGCTAATGGCGGCCCGTATAGCAGGGTACCGACACACCAACTCTATCGGCGACCAAAATATAGCCGACCAAGTCGGTCCGTCGACGAGGACTGGCATGTTTCTGCCCTCACTGGAAATCTAGCCGACCGAGTCGGTCTGTCGACGAGGACTGGCGTGTCTCTGACTCTAACTGGTTGTTGTTGTTAAAGATTCTTAGTATCACTTTTAATGGATCTCAAAAAATCTTTATATGAGCTTTAAAACACCTAAAAAGGAACCATAAAAAGCCTTTTAATGAACCTTAAATGAACTTTGAATGGACCTCAAAAAATCTTTATATTAGCTTTAAAAACACCTAAAAATGAACCATAAAAAAGACTTTTAATGAACCTTAAATGAACTTTGAATGGACCTCAAAATAATAATCTGAATCATAAGAGAACCCTGAAAAGGATCTTCATAGGAATTATTAGTATTACATTAAAGAAAACAACATAATTTCCTTCTTGTTTTATTATCTCCATATATACGACATGTACATAACATTCTACCGTAAGGAAATCCGTTATGCAAAGTTACCTCTTTAATCTATATACCTTTGGTGTCTTCCCCCAATAAAGGGGGGTAGAAAAGACAAGGCACACGCACATTCACACTCGTGCACAACACTATTAGCCACACGTTTATAAAATTAACAAAACTATATGAATTTTAAGGGCAAATAATTTCAGGATATAAAGTTTTGTTGTCACTCCATGTTACATATAAGCATTTTTCTATAAAGGCTGATGACTAATCTCTTAATATATTAAGTTTATCATTATATTGCACTAATTCAATAAATGTGAATCAATCATTATATTGTATCTCAGTTGGCCTACATACTATACCTAGAAATATACACATTGGAGCTTTAGTTTGCTAATCTTTTCATTATCGACCTAACTATATCAAGTGCAGCTACTTTAGCATTCCTCTTAGGCCTGGGGGCTAACTCAACGAGGATCTTGAGGTCATTCCTGTTCTTCTTAGAATTTTCACATCCTTCCGGAACTGCTTCTCCTGTTCAAATAGCTGTTGAAAAACATAATTCTCAGTTCATCTGGTTTATTTTATGTGTACGTGTGCAGTGTGTATGTGTACGTGTGCAGTGTGGTAAGACACGTGTTGTTTGATTTTGTTGGTGGGTACATCACCGTCTGGAGAGCGTTGGCGTTTGAAGGTGGTGGTGGTGGCGTCCATGTTTTCGGCGGGCGAGGGCAGCTGTTCAAGGTAGGCATGGGAGGCCCCGGGTGGAAGTAGGTGCACGGGGACGGCTCGCGGCCTTCTCCCGGGTCTGACGACATCCAGGGGGGTAAAACTAGGGAACAACTACTTCTCCCCCTCCACCACCCCAGCCCCCCCTACACCCCAAGACAAGCTTGGGGAACTGTGGGGAACCGGGGTTTGGGGGGGGGGAGGCCAAAATCACTGAAAAATGGGCTTTCAATATATCCCTAGAAAAATCCCTAAATTAGGGAAAATTCCCTGTTCTCGAAAGTAAGGAAAATCGCTACCGTATACTCACATGCGGGGGGTAATCGCTAACCAAGCGGAAGTGGGGGGCATACACAAAGTGAGGGTAATTGCTGTTGTTGTTGTTGTTGTTGTTCTTGTTGTATACACACACACGCGCACACACACACACGCACACACACAACACTCGCTCTCCCCTCCCCGTGCACCGACCTGGTGGCTCGCGGCTGTCCTCGGCCCCACCTGCTGCTTCGTCCCCCCAACGCAAGGAAATCAAGAAAATCCTGCGAAGCGGCACCAAGAAATAGACTCACAACGTTAAGTAATTTAGTGCATAATAACTCACAATTCCAATTCCAATCAATGATTCTACTACTACTACTACTACATATACTACTACTACTACTACTACTACTACTACTAACTACTATTACTACTACTATCTGCTACTACTACTACTACTACTACTACTACTACTGCTATTACGTCTACCACCACCACTACTACTACTACTACTACTACTACTACTACTACTACTACTACTACTACTATTTTTATGGTTACAACAACAACAAATACTACTACTACTACTACTACTACTACTACTACTACTACTACTACTACTACTACTACTACTACTACTACTACTACTACTACTTCTATACCTCTTCTCCTGCTACTACTACAGCAACTACAACTATTACCACTATTACTACTACTACTACTATTTCTACTACTACTACTACTACTACTACTACTATCACTATAACCGCTTCAATATACCACCACCACTACTACTACTACTACTACTACTACTACTACTACTATTGCTACTACTACTACTACTACTACTACTACTACTACTACTACTACTACTACTATTACTACTACTACTACTACTACTACTACTACTACTACTACTACTACTTCCACTACTACTACTACTACTACTTCCACTACTACTACTAACGATAATATGCCTCCACCAATAGATTATATTTTCCCTTTTGCCTCTATTAACAATGAAGATTTGTTGCATTGTTTTAATGTCAATAATACACAAAATCAAGACCTACATGCTTTCCATCCACTTAGTGTAGAAGATAGAAATTATAATAACGATCTTGATGTAACTCAGTTTTATTTAAGAGCAAGAAATTTAAATTTTTCTAAATCTGAATATATTTATCTGGATAGCTTTCCTTTTTCTACTAATAATAGTGAATTGTATTTATTAACACTGAATATTAGATCCATCTCATCGAATTTCCAATACTTTGTAGACACTGTCCTTTCGTGCCAAACTAAATTTGATGTCATAGGATTAACAGAAACCCGCTTAGATGTAGATATTTCTCCACTGTACAGACTACCGGAATATGAAATGTTCACTAATAACAGAAACAGGTTTGGTGGGGGAGTGGCCATTTATATCTCTAGTAAGTACAAATCTTCTGTGATCAATGAATTTTCTAAATTGGAACCTTTTATGGAATGTTTGGGAATCGAAGCAATATGTAATGCTAATACCTATTTATTTCTTTGTATTTACAGACCACCTCAAAGCAGTATAAATAATTTTCACAATTCACTTAATGAAATCTTATCCCTAATTAAAGATAAAAATTACAAGGAGGTTTTTGTGTTTGGAGACTTAAACATAGATTTGTTACAATGTAATAATGACAATGTGCAGGATTTAATTAATATAATGTACAGCTATTCTTTATTTCCTCTAACTACCTTGCCTACTCGAGTAACTTCAACTTCATCCACGTTAATTGATCATGTTTGGTCATCTCAGATTGAAAGTAATACTGCCAATTATATATTAAAGACAGATATCAGTGACCACTACCCAGTAATCTCTGTATTTAAATGTGATAAATATCGTCATCCTTCTCCCACTTACGTAACTAAAAGAATATTTAATCAGGACTCCCTTGAAAAATTCAGTAATAGTCTCTCACAAACTAATTGGAGTGACACATTAAATTGTATATGTGCTAATGAGGCCTATAACTTATTTTACAGTAAATTTAAAACATGTTTTGATAAGTGTTTTCCGGAAAGAAAAATTAAATTTAGTTTTAAAAAGGAACGTAGTCCACACATTACTCTAGCTCTTAAGAATAGTATTAGAGAAAAACATCGACTTGAAAAACTAGCTCATAAATGGCCTTTAACGTTTAAGGAGCCTTATAGAATATATAGAAATAAATTAACGTCACTTTTAAAATTAGCCAAGAAGAAGTATAACCAAGAGCAGTTACTTAATAGCCAAGGTAATCCAAAACAACACTGGAGATCCATTAATACTATTCTTGGTAGATGCACAGGTGCTAAACATACAGTTATTGAATTAAAGCCACATTGTACTGACATTTCTGAAACATTTAATGACCATTTTTTGAAGGCTGGGGGGCTAGATCATGATATAGTAGGGGATGAATATATGACATATTTACACAACTCACCTAATTACTCGGTATACTTATCACCAGCTACACAGATAGAAATTGAAAACTTTCTTAAGACATTAAAAGGTACATCATCTGGTTTTGATGAAATTTCTCCCTTGGTCGTAAGACAAACTGCCAGCATAATTTCCTTGCCATTAACACACATAGTTAACCTCACATTAAAGAAAGGAGTTTTTCCGGACGAACTTAAGAAAGCTAAAATTATTCCATTATTTAAGTCAGATAATAGAGATGATGTCAATAACTACAGACCTATATCAGTTCTTCCTGTGTTCAGTAAAGTCTTTGAAAAGTGATATGCACTCGTCTTGTAAATTTCATTGAGAAAATAATTTATTTTCGAATTGTCAGCATGGTTTTAGACCAGGGCGCTCTACTGAGTCGGCCATATTTCAGTTTACCAATAATGTGTATAAATATCTGGAAAAGAAACATTATTTAGTTGGAATTTTTTTAGATCTTTCTAAGGCTTTTGATTCGCTATGTCATAAAATTCTTTTAAGTAAAATTAGTCATTTTGGGATTCGGGGAGTTCCTTTAGAATTATTCAAAAATTATTTAACAAATCGATTTCAAGCTGTTTACTGTAATTCTAAATATTCTTCTTTCAAGCCTATCAAAATGGGTGTACCGCAAGGATCTATCCTAGGACCTATACTTTTTCTCATCTATATTAATGATATTGTCAATGCTAGTAATAAATTTAAGTATACCATTTATGCTGACGACACTAATTTACTATTAGATGATAAAAATATAAATAGTTTGCATATAAACATTAATAATGAGCTCAATTCAATTAATATGTGGCTTAAACATAATAAGTTAAGGTTAAATATCACTAAAACAAAATACATTATCTTTCAAAACCGATCAGTCACTACTAACATGCCACCTATAACACTTGAAGGAAAAGTACTTGAACGAGTTTCTTATACTAAGTTTTTGGGCGTTGTCATAGATCAAAATATCAATTGGAAATACCAAATTAATTCTGTTGCAAATAAACTATCTAGGATATGTGGCATACTGTATCGAATAAGAAATAGCCTTACACAAGAAGCACTTATCAGTATTTATTATACACTTTGTTACCTGCATCTCATTTATTGTGTATCTGTGTGGGCGTGTACGTGGCCTTCCTTTCTTAAAATCTTCAGGTTTCTCAAAATAAGATATTTAGGTGTATGTTTTACATGAACAAGTTTGATTCCACACATAACGTATTTTCCACACATAGATTTCTTAATTTTAAAAACATTCATTGTTATTTTCTACTATTATTTATTTATAAAAACCTCGCACTGATGCATGGAACTCATCCTTTTCAAGTCATTAATACAGTGCATAATACGCGCAGGAACAATATAAATCTTATCTCTCCACAGTTCAGGACAGTTCTTTTCAGAAATAGTATTTTATGCTCAGGACCTCAAGTTTGGAATTCTTTGCCAGTAGAAATAAAAAATCTCCTTAATAGTAATAATTTCTCTCTATTTAAAAAGTCAGTAAAAGCACACTTATTTGCAATCCAAAACAATCACGGTTAAAATTATAATTTATTCCTGAAACATGAACACAAATTTACATTATTAAATCTAATCAGTGAATTGCATAGTACTATTGTCCATATTATTTTTATTATTGTTATTATTATTATTATTATTATTATTATTATTATTATTGTTATTATTATTATTATTATTATTATTGTTATTATTATTATTATTGTTGATGCTGTTGTAGTTGTTATTATAGTTAACATTTTAGATATAACTATTATAACTTTATCTGGTATTATAGTTAATGTTGTTATTTATTGTATATTTGTATTTAGCTTTATGGTTGGGAGCTATCTGCAACCTTTAGAAAGATAATAATAGTACAATGAAATAAATATACAGTCTGTCGGGAAGCTTCGGCTTGACAGGCTAGATTCGTTGCCAGAATTATAATTATATATATATATATGTATATATCAATGTGTGTATAATATGGCAATAAACATTACTTACTTACTTACTTACTTACTTACTTACTTACATACATATTCTGTGCTATATAAGCATCATACTTTAATAATTACCATCATTAATAGAGTTTCCGCTATGGCTGAGACATATTCAGAGAACCTTCTCGATATTTGCCAATACCCTGCGCGCATAATAATTGCAGGATATAGCAACTCTGGAAAATCGGAACTTGTACAGCAGCTTATTCTGAAGGATCATGAAAAGTTAAAAAAAAAATGTCATGTGGCTTATCGTCTCATCATCTTCAAAGAAATAAAGAAATTGGACCTAAAGTTATAGTGTCGTCTGAAATAATTGATCCAATTGCCAACGAGGATACGTTTGATCAGAGAGGGACATTGTATGTACTTGATGATATTTTCATTGATGCTGTAAGGAACAAAATTGTGGTTGATGCTTTTACTCGTGGACGGCACAACAATATTTCATGCATATTTATCACTCAAAATCTATATACGGGTGGAAAGCATGCAAGGAATATTAGCCTGAACTGTTCTCATTTCCTCTTGTTAAGACAGCGCGATTTATCTCAAATTCACACTCTGGGTAGACAAATATTCGGGAAAGAGAAGGCAAACCAGTTTGTAGATATATATAAATATGCTGTATATTCACGTCCTTATGGATATCTTCTTGTTGGTTTGGGTATAAATACTCCTGAGTCCCTACAGTTTCGCTCAAACATTGTTGGAGAACCCCCAGGTGAACGCGTATTCCAATGGTGAACTCCAGGAAGAAGGAACTCTTACACGCTCTATACTCCCAACATAACGAACCCTATGGCTTAAGCTCTCAGGCGAAATTATGGGAGAAAGCAAAAAGTATAAATTCGCCAATAACACGTGATGACGTATTCAACTTTTTGAGGAGCAATAAAACATATACATTGCATAAGCTACAGACTAAAAAAATTCCCCGGCAAAAGATAATATCCTCAAAACCCAAAGTAATCATGGCTGCCGATTTAGCAGACGTGAGACATATAAGAAAGGAAAATAATAACATAGGCTACTTGTTAGTATGCATAGACGTGTTTTCTAGATATATGCAAGTTGTCCCGTGTCGGAATAAAGAGGCAAATACTATGCTCGTGGCCTTTAAACAAGTGGTGGAAAATAAAGATTCTGAAGGCTTACGAAGATTAAACACCGACTTGGGCACAGAATTCTGGAATCGAAAATAAGAAACTATTTATGTTCCCGGGGCATTAAGCTGCACAGTGTGTACTCAAGTGAGATCAAAGCAGCCTTGGCAGAGCGGGCCATTCGTACACTGAAAGCACGCATCTACAAGTTCATCACGTCTCAAAATTCTTCAAGATATATTGATCAGCTGCAAAACATGGTCAATGCCTACAACCGCTCGCCCCATTCTGGACTGAAGAACAAACAAACTCCCATTGATATTCATAACTTAAAAGACCCATCCGCAATCAAACGTCAATTCCACGCAATGTATAAAAACCCGAAGCAACCAGCGTCTTCCATCAGTCCTCGACTGACAGTTGGGGAAATAGTTCGCCTTGTTGGAAGTGCTCGTTCCTCTGTATTCCATAAATAAAAGGATACGCGCAGCAAAATACTCACGAGCTCTTTCGCATAAAATCAATTATACACAAGAATCGCTCAAGAACTTATCTCTTAGAAGATTTGTCTGGAGAACCAATACAGGAGATATTCTACGCGCCAGAGTTCGTCTTAAGCGCTCTGCCTGAGTCATACGATATTAAAATACTGCGTTCACGAAAAATTAAAGGAAAAAAAGCAGTATTTTGTATCGTGGTTGGGATACACTATTTCATTCAACAGCTGGATTAACGCTAATGATATTGTAGAAAATGCGTAAAAAGACACCACTCCTCATGCAGTGCACACAAAAACTTTGTCTTACTTTTGAAGAAATTAAAAGTAAAAGATAGAAACCGTGCTATTAAGCAAGCAGCTCGAGAACAATTGAACTGTATATCTGAAATATTTTCCAATTTGTTAAAGAAGCACCTCACCCTCAATAGCAAAGTTATCAAGAAATTACGTAACTATCTGGAAGACATGCGTGCCACAGCTAGAAAGAAAACTCCTCTCCATAAGAAAAGACTTATGTTGACATCGAGACGGGGTGGTAATAAAATTATGTTAGCTGCTATATTACCTATTGCCGCTTCTTTGATCGGAAAATTATTTGGATAATGCGCACGTATTATCTTGTTCCCGAGTCTACCGCTGAGCGTGTTTTAACGGGTATTAAACCTTAATGCGCCAACTCCTCGAGTCCGGGGGTCAACGGCCAATCGTGTTTCAACCCGCAGTCGACCCATCCCGGTCACATGCCGGTCTCTGAACATGTGCCAACAAGCAGCAGCGGTCCTGTCGTGTCGTCCCATGGTGCAAGACCAAGCACTCCTACAAGATTGAACCCGTCATCTCGCTCTGTAAGAAAGAAAACTTACAAAAAAAAAAAATATCGCGATCTGGTGTATACAAAACCATAAAACTACCACCCGTGCAACTTAGAGTCACAGGGATTAGGGAGAACAAGATTTCCTTCAATCCTGAAATAAGTAATTTAATATCTCTGTATGTTAAAAGTATCGACGTGCCATACGTCAATATGATGCTAGAACGAATAAAAGACAATCCCATCGTAAAATGGGATAGCCGAGGCAACCTATTGTTATGCCGGACGTGTTACTTGGGTTCCGTGTCGCCGTCAGGAGACTCCGTGGGAGGGAGATATGTAAACACTTCGCACAGCTTCTGTAGTTTAATATTCTTCCTTAGTAGTACACTTCACTTTGACTCTTCACTTACCACTAGCTTACTATGACTGGGACTGCCCTCTCTTGCCCTCTTCTCCTATATATATCCAGAACAGCACAGTCTAGAATGTTACAGTATATTTTAGATCATACAAGAACATTTAGCAAAAATATATGCGAGTTGGCAACACTTCCCGCCTGGCGCCTGGCCGCGCCCCGCGGGGCGCGGACGGCTCGCCTTACTCCCCGCCCCCTTGCTCGTTTCTCCGGGAGCCTTCTAGAGGCCTATGGTCGCCGGGGGAAGCTTCCAGCACAACACTATTGTCTTCTGTTCGATCCTCCAATATCCTGTACATGTTGAATTTACTCTCTAATGCAAGTCAAAAACCAACGATTGCTGACATTGCTGATATAAAACACATCATTGACGCCACGGGTGTATTACCTAGCGAAATAAAAAATACGCGCGTGCGGCAAAAGATTCAGGGATCTGGTTTCACCAAACAACCATCGTTGGCAACTTACAGATGGGTTCCATATTAAATCCGCTTTTCCAATGTGCTAGTGCAGTCCTACATTGTGATTCAAGAAAGAAACAGAATCATGGACGTGGTAGATACTGAGCCGCGTTGGACGCGTGGCTTATACAGAGGGAGCGGCGACGTCATGGAGAGAGAAATGCCGGAGGCGAGGACGAACACGCTCGGACACGGTGGTGCCCCGAGCGGGCTTATAAGAGAGAGCAGATGGGACGATGGTCCCTCGCCATCAGCTGAAGCGGTACTATTCATCACTCACCAGTATACCAGAGGACACCATGTCGGACGCCTACGTGTTCAACTACAAAGACGGTTCTCCTGGCGATGACATCTACCGCAACAACAAGACCATCATCGTTTCTTCCCTCAACTGCAGTTCCTGCTACGAAAGAGGGGGTTTACTGGACGTCTACATGGATTATACCCGCACAGTAATCTCTACCGCGAAAGAAGCCCGATCTATCAACTGAACAGGTGTCGCTGGGAAGATCGTGGTATTCCCGGTAGTCTGCATATTCGCTATCCTCCGAGTGGAAATCTTCCTTATGTGGCGTGTATCCTAACCCAATATGCTCCTGGCCGCGAACTGGAAAATAACCCTTTAAACCAAGGATATCTTCAGACGTCAAGAGATCAAAATTTCATTCGTGGGGTAAACGAAGATAGTTATGATAACCGTCTCCGCTGGTTTAAAGAGTCCATCACAAAACTGGTAGAATGGGTGATTAAAAGCAACATTACAAGTGTCGTCTTCCCCTACAATATTGCAAGCGCTGGAATTCTTTACGTGTTGTGGAAACATGGAGGTATTATAACAGGAGGCGCCTTCCCGCGCCGTCCCCATACAGGCGAGTGAAGCCAGTGGGCGGAGCTTACAGAGTCTGTGGGCGGAGCTTACAATCGGCAGATAGACCCAAAACATTGCGATCTCCTGGGCGGAACTAAGGGAATTTACCACTTGTTTTTGCATCTAGACGAAAAATTAAAAAAAGAATTGATGGCTTGAGTTATGAAAAGTACATAAAATTTTCCTATATATTTAATGTAGATCTATTATCAATTTAAGGTCAAGGCAGTCCCGTGGCTTAAAAAAAAACAATGAAAGGGCCCCGGCATTCCATGACAGTGTTGCAGTGTGTGTCCCTCGGCCTGGCACACAGCGTGCAGCAGACACAGGGGGAGTTAATAACCTCCCAGTAGTACCTATAGCCTAGCCTAAGACGCATTGCTACCACATCCTGAGGTGCACTGCGTCGCCCATAGGGGTAAACAGTGGTGGGAGACACTTGCATAATGGAGGCTGCTGGTGCTACCATTGTCACAGCAGTGTCTGAGTTGGATAGCAATGTTATTATGGAAATAATCCCTAATTATATTCTTAACATAGCTAAGCGTATAGTCAGTGTCAGGGTCCACTGTGTCATCCTGAAGGGCACGTCGAGCAAGGCAGTCTGCCTTTTCATTGTGCTGGATGGAAGGGCACCCAGGTGAAGTGGACCGTGGCACCTGCGGCCTCAAGGGCACGGAGGGCAGTCAGGCACTTAGTCACAAGATCACAGTCTGTAGGGGAGGAGGACACAGGTTCATGTAATGCAGCCTGGCTATCAACAAACAAGTATACATCTTTGCGGAAAGCTGCTACAGTGTGGCGAGCCTCAAGTATGGCATACAGCTCAGCCTGGTCGAGGACAGGTACCCTGGCAGCCACCTGGTAATCTCAATGTCAGTGTACAACAGAACTGCAGATTTCTATCATATGTAGCCCTATCTGATTATACAGTTCTCAACTCACCTGTGAAATGATGTAGAACCACTACGTTCCCTTTTCGTGCAGCCATATGAACATATGAACATAAGAACGTAGGAGTCTGCAAGAGGTCGGTAGGCCTGTACAAGGCAGCTCCTTTGAATCTAAGCTCCCGTGTATCTAACCCCACCTAATATCGCTGTCCATGAATTTATCTAATCTATTTATTAATGTGACAACTGTATTGGCAATCAGCACGTGACTGCAAACCTGTTCCACTCATCCACCAACCACTCTGTTAGTAAACCAATTTTTGCCTATGTCCCTGTTGAATCTGAATTTATCCAGTTTAAACCCATTACTTCGTGTCCTACCCGGTTCTCTTACCAACAAAACCTTATAATTATCCCCCTTATTAAAGCCCTTCATCCATTTATAAACCTCGATCATGTCTCCACGCACCCTTCGCCTTTCTAGAGAATGCAAGTTTAACTGTTTGAGTCTTTCCTCGTATGGCAAGTTTCTCAACCCCTGAATCATCTTCGTTATCCTCCTCTGCACCGATTCTAACACTTTGATATCCAGGTGACCAGAACTAAACCACATAGTCAAGATGAGGTCTAACTAATACTAAATATAGTTTGAGGAAGACTTCGGCGCTTCTATTGCTCCTTCTATTGGCTCCTTCAAATAAATCCCCCCTATTTGCTCGATTTCTAGCATGAATGCATTGTGCCCTTGGACGGAGATCAGGAGCTCACTCAGACCCCTAAATCCCTCTCGCACCCAGACCTGCTTATGAAAGTGTCATTAAGCAATAGTTATGTGAGGGGTTGTTCCTACCTACACTCAGAAAAGGCAGGGATTGTATGCACTTTCAATGCGTCTACTGGATCAGCTGATATATGTTTTGAGTCTAAGGGGGGTGGGGAGACAGCGGACCAATAGCGCGTTGGCTTCGCGTTCGTGACGTCATGGCGGCTCCTCCCATAATACCTCCATGTGTGGAAAGCTGACTACCAACCGCATCTCCAAGAGGCTGCGGCTGAACTCCAACTGCATAATATATCGTGCGTTATCCTGGACCGATGGTGGACCTGCGATGAGCCTGAAACAAAATTAACTCTATCTGTGTCTCCCGAGCGAAACAGGAAGAGAAAACTGGTGGATACAGAGGACGACGCTGTGGCTGACGAATGGAAAAGAAAACGGGACGGTGCTGTAGTCGACGTGGATCCTAAATAACTATAGTTCCAGACAATTTCCCAGTAATTATGTACATCACTAAATGTAAAATATGTCAATAATTAACAATGTAATGATGTTTAGTATGATTTACCTTCAATATGTAATTGGCATCTCGTCATGTCTACCTCTATAGCCTATAATGAAATAATTATAATATTTTTGCTAGTGTCTTGCTTGCTCTAAATGGAGTCACATCATATATATGTTACCAGCATTGCGGATGGAGAAATTTACCCCAATTCCAGCACTAGCTTTACTAATAATATACAAACCCTAACATTAGACAAGGACGTGGAATATAAAGTCGGTCTACTGAACGTGTTGCTTCCCTGTCGGTATTACATTGTTAAACCGGGTGAACCAGAGTGTAGTATACATCTTGAATGTGGTATAAGACCAACGCCAGATTCAGAAGCTATTGAAAGACGCACACTGTCAGAGGCTATTAATGCTAATATCTTGTATAATGACACTGGGTATTTGCTGATGTGTGTTAACGGTATAATAACGACATTCTTAAAGGAGATGGTCGATGGATACAACTACCATTTACTAGCGTATTCTAGAGAGGTTCTTGTATTTAGCTCAACAAATGATCATTTAACTTTGTTCTGCTACAATGGTTATCATCCATTAGTTGTATTTATTAAGGTTTCCTTTGATACGCGACTGGCCCAGGTTCTCGGTTTTGTCCCCAACTTAGGTTATGCTGTGTTTTCTTCCTTGGGTACACATGAAGAACACAAAAAAAAAACGTTCTTGTTCCGCTACATGGTCATGCCCCTCTGTTGAGAAATGGTGATGTACAGTGTGTTCTCATTTACACTGACCTTGTCAATCCCTCTAGGTATGCAGGGAAAAATGTAAATATTCTTGATGTCTTTTCGCTCTCCGGAGGTCTAACAAAAGGCGTGCATCCAACTATATATAAGTCCCTTAAATCCAAAGTAATTGATTCGATTTTTATTAAACTCACAGATCAAAAAGGTCGTCCTATGCATTTCGAAGAAGAATACCCTGTTACATGTTTACTTCATATCCGATCGCGTTGAATCTTTGAGTACATTTTGCTGTATTAATAGAAATGTTGTCCATTTGAAAAGACAGTCTCCTCATCGCCACCATGCGGGTTACATTCATCCTTCCTTCCGTAGCAGAATATCATACCCTGTTTTCGAATGGCAAACATATATCATCCCGAGGGAGTGGTATTGATGATATAGTCACTTTCTTATGAACCAAGCTATCACAGAGGCGGGGGTTTATTCTCGGTTTTAGCTGGACTCGCTAAAAGAGCTTTCCCTTTCCTAGTGAAAAATGTCATTGTGCCTTCAGCTCAAACATTTGGAAACAATGTTCTAGATGATATTTCACAGGGAAGCAACTTGAAAAGCTCTATAAAAAAAGCATGGAATTAATTCCTTAAAGCAAGCTGTAATGAAATTGATAAGAGGAAGCGGGAAAAAGAAAGTCAAGCGAGTCGGGAGGAAAAGGTGTTATAAAAAGGACATCTTTACCGAGTTGTAATCATTGTTGAACTAAGAGCAGTATGGCGAGCATCACCAGCGCGGTTGGTGTCGGGGACCCGCGGTCTCCCCTGGGGTAATATGCCGCCGGTGTCAGTGAATTGTTTCCCCGCCCAACAAAATGAGATTATTGGAAACAATGATTGCCTCCCGTTATGATGCTGATGTTTTACCTACTAACCTTGGATTCAATATGAAATTATCCGATAGATATATAGAATTTCTCATTCCTGGAACACTTGGCAGTTTTATTGCTTTGGGGAAATTGGTGTTGCACACCTCTTTACGCTTAACTAAGCCAGACAATACTACTCTCGATGACGCTCAACATGTTGAATTTACAAATAATAGCGCGCACAGCCTATTCAAATCAGTGCAATGTTTTTTGGGAGATGTAGCTGTTGACAATAATGTAATTTACGGGTACACGTCATACGTTAAAATGCTGAATACTTTGTCGCCCAACAAATTGAATACAATTGGAGCCAATGCTAATATTGCCATCCCAGAGAACGGTTTTATTTCCAAAGTAACAGCAGAATACTTTGACAATGCCAGCGCGCAACACAAGACCATTATGAAGCGGGTTAAGACTCACGGTATACAACTCTGTACCCCGCTTCTTCTTTAGACAGTTACTTGCTCGATGGTATTTCGGTTAGACTCCGAATGGAACTATCTAGTAACGCATGGCTGCTAAATTCTCCAACTGGCGATACCATTCGTCTGCACATAGACTCAGCCAAGCTGCTTTATACGCGACTGTTTCCTTATCCTAATGCACTTCATGCTTTGAACGCGTCTCTCGCCACAGGGAATCTTTTGAAATCGACATTTACCAAAACCCTCTTGAAAACCTGTGCTAGCCAAAGACCAAACCTCAGGAACGTATGATCAACCGTGGGGTAATGTTATTCCGGAAAAACTCTCGCTTATTATAACGAGCATGGAAGCTCATTCTGGCGACTATACGCTAAATCCATTGTATTTGAGCCATGGCGATATAAGTCAAAATTAATAAGCTTAAGTGTTAATGGTAGAACCATTTATAATATTCCTAGTAAATTCCCTCATAACTATGCTGAGCTCTACCATCGTACTTTGGATGCACTTGGTTTTCACAAAGACCATTTACTCGGAAAGGATATTTTCGGCAAGGGGGCAATGATTTGCACATTTGATTTGCGTGCTGAAAACTTGAATGATAATTTGCCCGTTGAAATGAATGGGGGAGCTTAGACTTAGCTTGAATCTAAACAAGGGAGAAAACGAGAACCGTCTGTTGATACTGTTTGGCGAAACAGTGGGTATAATAACAGTTAACTCTGAAAGACGGCTGCAGTGTGATGTGCGCGCTTGAAGCGCCTGTGCGATGAACAACATGGAGATTGAAAGAGGATTGAGGGTGCAAATAGGAAAGCAAGCCTTGTTTTTAGGCGTGTTATTGGCAGACGAGGTAAACTCTATACCTATAGAAAACCTATAGTGTGCATCGTCAATACGCTACCAAGTTATTCTAAAAGAGAAATGGGACACTGGATTTGTCTCTACTATGAATCGGGCATGGCAGTGTTCCTAGATAGTTATGCTCTCGATCCAAAATTATACTCTGATCATTTTAAATATATTGATTACCCCGGGCTCAGTATGTATAAAAATGCATTTCGACTTCAAAGCACGCGAAGCGATGTGTGCGGGGCTTATGCCATGTACTTTGCCTACAATGTTTCACACTTGGGTGTAAGAGAAACTCTTGAAAAAATATGTATGGAGTTTTCCAAGACCGAATATTCGAGGAATGATGAACACGTGATGAGATTCGCTTACAGCAAGTTTATAATGCCCGTATGTCATCAAACATTTAACACGTGTTCATAAAGAGTAAGTATTGACTTTATTGATTTTTTTTCATATTGAAGTGTACGGTATTACATTCCATGAAGCTATTCTAAGCATAAATAATTTTCTAGTTCCTTTATCGGGGGAGGTTTGTATACCATGCTTAAATCAGAGGTCTGGCTCCACACACAGGTCCTCACTCGTTACCGCCACTACCCCGTGCTGCCCCCGCCCCGCCCCGCCCCGCCCCGGGCCCCGCGCGCAATCCTGTCGCATCCTGTCGTCGCAGCGCCCGCTGCCTCCGCCGCCGCCGCCGCCTTATTTAGCGGGCAGTCTTTTATGTATGAGCCGGATCGAAACATAAAAGCGTTTTATTCATATGTTTCCACAAATCGAATAAATTTTAAGACAATTTTTTTTTTTGTCATCCGTTTTTTTTTTTTTTTTTTTTTTTTTTTTTGATAAAGGACATATAAACAAGTCAAACTCAATGTTTATTGGAATTTGGTCAAATTATGATTCCAGATTCATCATGTGCAATTTTATAATATCATAGGCTCCAACATTAGTCTTATATACAGAATATATTTACATATATTTTATATTTAACATAAAAATAGCAGGCAAATTCTTACACTATAAACAGTATATACGACATTCACACCAGTCCTTATCTTATAAACAACTTCAATTTATTCTGAAAAGTTTGTATCTTCTAGCATATATTCAAGGGGGGATGATGAGAGCATTTGATTTATTTCTTCCTGTTCCGCGGCTTTAGTCTGTTCGGAGCATGAAGTCGGTTCAAGGTGTGGCAGATTCCAGAATTCCCATGAGTGCAGCTCTGCCGGTTCGACCGCCAATTATCAGATTAGCACTCTCTCCCGGCCTACCCACCCACAACGCACCTGTTTATCTCTCTCTCTCTCCCTCTCTCTCCCTCTCGACCCGGGGGACGGACCTAGGGGGACATACCGACCACCACCACCACCACCACTACCAACACCACAACGTGGCAACATGGGAAAAAATCGCTGCCACATGTCATAGAATTTATACAAATCCTTGTTATAATCCTAAACATCGACACTCGTTGTACTTTGTATCTTCCTTTACTATATACAGAATATATAAAATATCGCTTTCAAATAGCACATGGATGGGAAATAAGAGAGAAACGCATGTACGAAGGCTGATTTGGCAGCATGGGTAGAGGTAAACGACGATACCATCTCCACCCTGAACCGACTTCTTGCTCTGAACAGACTATAGCATTAACATGTCATCATCCGTCTCTACCTGTTTTATCGAGGGAAAATATTGCTCGGCTAGCACATCCCGTTCTCCCCACAATTCATAGGTTTCTTCTTCTTGTTCTCCCATTTCACCGATCTCTTGCCCACCCATTACCTCGGCTAGTCTCGCTTCTGCTTTGCCTCTTTCATCGCCTTCCTCCAAATTTTCTTCGTTTGACAGTGTCATGATCTGGGCTACCTCCTCCTCCTTCTCTTCCTCCTCTATCCCTATAGAATTATCGGGATGACCGTAAGATCGTGACTCCAAGGTGCTAATGTAGTATCTTTTGTCCTCAACTACAGATATCCCTCTCTTGAGATATTTTACTGTACTCATTCGTCCATTGTGCTCTGTGAATCCCTGATAGTCAAAGGTAAATGTTTGCTTCTGGAATAGGGCGTCTTTGTATCGCTGATGAGCAGTTTTCTTCTTTATGAACTTTAGAACGCCCTTAGCTGAACTCAACCGGTCACCGTCTGCCAAGAGGATGGAGCAGCACTTTGGTTTTACACCTACAAATTCTGAGATGGTGCTTTCCCCCACTTCAGACTTGAGAAATCCAAGCTTTCCTTTGTTGTCTGTGCTGTATAAGGAATGTGAGGGGCTAAAGTTACTTGTGCCTGTATAGCTTTTGAAGGGTTCCTGCGAGTACTCTGTTAATAGATCAGGAGTTTCAATTTCTGTTATTAAGGAATCAGTGTCACAATACACTAGTTTCGCCCGATCTCCGTAATGAGCCTTCAACACATTGTAATAGAAATCATATAGTCGCAGCTTGGACAGCTCTAGGATGTAGTAGCCAATGGCGAGTTACAACTACATGGCCATCATTGAGAGGTACAACGCGTTTAAAGTAAGGACTTCGGGCCAGCTTCAAAAACTTTTCGCGGTTGGTGACAATATCTATGTCTTCACTATATTTGGCCACGTTCATCAGGAATCGACCAAAAATGCTGTTTGAAATACACTTGATTGCATTTTTCTTGATAGGGCAAGTAGCACTTTTGCGGGCTTCAATGTTATCCTGAATGAAGTCCGCAAGAAAGTGCTTTTGCTTAAACGTATAAATAGCATGCACTTTTTTAACAACCAGGCCTAGTTGAATAAGTAGTTTAAGGAGGGGCAGAGCAAACAGCATTTTCTCCTGAGCAGCATGTGTTCCAATCAGTTTTATGTTCTTACACGGTGCTGGACGGTTTTCTTCTTCATACCATTCGCGTGTGACTTACGATATATCTCTGTTGGTGATATTGTGTCTTCTGATGATCAGTGGGAGGTCATCCGTTTTCTCAACGACTTCACGTGAGACAGCCTCAGTATCGCACAGAATGAGATATCCAAATTCGCCATCGGTTGCTTGATTGACCAAGCCCCCGCTCAAAAACGACTGCATTTCTGTCTCATCTAGTTTTCTCATATCCCCACATGGCAACTTCTCTTGCATTACAATGGGATAAAGACTGTTGAAGTCAAGATATGAAAGGAAAGTGCTTCTATCATGTTTTGGATTAAACTGAGGGTTCGTGTAGATGTTATTGGCGCGTACAAAACGACGCACAACACTTGTGTAGCCCCCACGCACATTTGTTTGAATGCAATGATATATGTCTGGGCTACTAAGCACCTCTAATTCCTGCTGTGTTTTTAGCAGAAAAAAGTCATAGGCAAATCCTGGCAGGCTAACATAATTTACAATATCCAACCTCCACTGGGTTCTCAAAATACCTCGCCACTCTAGGAAGACATCACATAGAAGGCCAACATCCACTTTTACATAAAGCAACAAATAGTCCTTCAGGCTCTGACACCCAACTACTTTCCAAACATTCTGAGTATGTTCATAATCACTTTCGGAAAGTTCTGCTTCTTGAAGCAGGTGTTGGCACATCTTTCAACATCTGTTGTGTGCATATGGGTTCGTTCCCATTACTGATGAATTGGTTCGCTAAAGCCGCGAGTGAACCAGACATAAAGGCATACGAGTCAATAAACTTAGAGTCATTTATGATGACTTCATGGTATTTGTGAACTGAACGTTTTGGTCTTAGTTTGATTTTCAAGTCAGGTATCGTTAATTCGCGCAGGATTAACGACATGTCGTAATTAGCATTATGTGCAATGAGAGTGCGCTGCAATTTGTGATTTTTCATTTGGAAGTTGCATCTATTACAATAAGCTCCAATGTAATTGTTTCCTCATTTTTCATGGTCATGATTAAAGCCCGGATCTTTAGGCACTAAAAAACTCCAAAATAGGCAGGCAAAAAGGCAAAATAATAAGTCGAAATAGGCACAAAAAGGGCATTTATTCCCAAGGAAGTAATAACATTGAAACAAGAACTTTATCACATGTATGAATACAAATATATACAGTATGATATGCAAGTTAATCTGTCTGGTTATATGAAATAACAAGCATTTTCTTGATGGATTCAAATTTGAATCCTTGGCTTCTGTCACTCAGAAGATGCTTGAAGAGCGAAAAGGATCTTTCCACATCCACTGACGTAACAGGGGCATATTTAAAGCATGCCACAGTATACGGATCCATTTCTCCAACATCTGCATCATTCTCTCCTTCTAGAACTCTTCTGATATTCTTCATAGTCTCCAGATCTTTGTTGGCAGCAACGACTTGTTCACATTTTTCACGGACAGATTTTCCTTTCTTACCCGAAACTGTACTTAAATCCTCGATGATAGACTCAAAACATTTCAAAGCATCAACCATGGCCATGTTTCTTTTCTCCAGTGCATTGATGGCCTCTGGTAGCTTTGCATAGTTTGATGCAATGAATGCAAGATCATTGCGTAGCACTTTATCCTGCAACAGTTCCTTCACAATACGGACAGCAGACGAATCACTCTCATCTTATTTCTCTATGACCTCTTCAAACTTGTCCAAATTGGAAGTGTAGTACAGTACTGCCGAAATCCACGTCCCCCATCTGGTTAATATTGGCTGTGGTGGCAATGCAAGTTCAGGTGCAATTTCCTTGAATGTAACACACCTTGATGGAGCCTTAAGGAAAATCTTCTTGCCATTAGAAACGAATTTATCAACACTAGAGAACAATCCACGCACATGCTCTGCAACTCGGTGAAGTCCATGGGCTAAGCAAGTTAGGTGTATCATTTCTGGGAAAAGAACTCGAAGTGCCCTTGCTGATTTCTTCATGTAAGGTGCTGCATCTGTCAGGAAGAGTAGAACATTCTTGTGATGGATGCCTTTTGGCCAAAGCAATGTCAGGGCTGTTGTAAAAAGCTGAGCTATTGTTGAACTGTTGGTCTTCTCTAGTTCTTCTGAGGAAAGCAGGTAAATTTTCGACATCTGATCAACTTCCAGGGTGCCAATAACTACGTTTGCAACATATCTACCCATGACATCTGTCGTTTCATCTATTGAAATCCATATTTTCTTATCCTTCACTTCTTCCCTAACTCTCTGCACTGTCAAGTCATAAAGTGTGTCCACATAATTATTTCTTAAATTAGACTCACTTGGGATGGCTTGTTTGGTATATTTTTCCAAGAATAGCTTTAGAGACTTGTTCTCTAGCTTCCACAATGGAATACCGGCATCAACAAAAGCTTTACACAGCTCTAAGGAGAAGGTAGACTTGCGGCTGGTGGATGCAGAAAATGTACTCAACAGGCTCGTTTGCTGGTCTCCTGGTTTCGTCTTATTTGCAGCATTTTGATGTTTAGCAGTCTGAACATGTTGTGCAATGAAGTACTTCTTTTCGAAATTCCCTGATTTTTCACAGACTTTGCAAAATAGCACTGATCCATCCGTGGAAAAAACATCACTTCCAAACTCCCGAACAAAATCATTCAGCTTCTTGCCAATGGATGAACTAACTTTCGGCATTTTCAGTGTGTTGTGATGCAAAGGAGTCGTCTGATCTATTTTCAATAAGGCTGGCTTGGTTGAAGTGAGGAAGTGGTCTAGTCTCGTGCTGGAAACTGGTTTGGTAGTGATGTGAAGGGAAGTTGTGCTCACGAAAACAATGTTGCCAAGCCAGTGTTGCCAAGGTTGAAGTCCAATAATAAATGAATTATTCAAATGATTATCCGAAGCTTCAATAATAAATTAATAATCTATTATTGAAGTTTCGAATAATCATTCGAATCATTCAATTATTATTGAAGCTTCGACCTTGGCAACATTCATTGTGTCTTCCAAAATGTCTGTGTATAGTCCGTAGAGTTATGTTTTCTCAAGTTTATAGAAAATATACGTAAAAAAGGCAAAATAGGCTAATATTTTCCTTAATAGGCAATATCACTCTCAATCACCCAAAAAAGGCAAAAAAGGCATTTATGGCATTTTGCCTAAACATCCGGGCTCATGATGTTTTACTCCTTTACCTTTTAAAAAAAAAATGTTGACAGAGTAGACAGTGAGTTTGCTCGTTGTGACGTGTCGTATCTTCATCGGTCATATTGATTTTATTGTAGCCTTTAGAAAATTTTAACTTCTTCCAGGCACGCTGCATTGTATGAACAAAATGGTTTACAGCATTACTTCCACAATAGGATCTGCTTTGTACTGTTTCTCCGTTTCTATTCACTATAATGTAAGCATACGCTATGGCAAAGTGATGTCTCTTTACACATCCAGACACATTCGAAGAAGGCTCTACGAGAATACTCTCAAAGTTATAGAATGCTAAATAAGATGGCTCATATGCCTTAGCATGATTAATAAATTTCACAGTAGAGCCCGCGGGTGGGAATCTTAGTCTTGTGATCATCGTTGGGCAAATTAGCACATGTTCAGCAAACGTTGTCTTGTTCTCACAGGCGCACAGGCAGATATCGCAAAATATTTTTCCTGCGACGTTGGCAGGTAAACAGGTTCATGTATGCGTCAAAGTCTTGGATAAGAGCTAGGTGTCTGTTCCCCAACAACAGACAATGAACAACTTCTTGATCTTTGAGCCCCTTTCTGACTAGAGTTAGTTCGCCTTTTTTGTCTTCAACGTTGTCTAGACAGTAAACGCGAATACTCATGTTGTTTAATCTTTCAAGCCGACCGAGGTCTTCCCAGGATACCGGAGTTGGAGTGTTACCTGTATT
Source organism: Eriocheir sinensis (assembly GCF_024679095.1). Lineage (NCBI taxonomy): Eukaryota > Metazoa > Arthropoda > Malacostraca > Decapoda > Varunidae > Eriocheir > Eriocheir sinensis. The sequence continues at coordinate 69,413 of NW_026111691.1, forward strand.
AATAGAGGCCAAGCAAGCATTCTCCCATTGTCTGCCCGATGGAACTACATTTCTTGACTTTAGATAGCGATAAGCTGTTAGAACTTGGAAAACACAGTCCGTGGGTCCTGAAGGGTTGAGAACTTGTGTTTTCCCTGGAACACCCTTAGGATAGGGTACATACTCTCCAATACTATTGTGCAGCATTATAAGAGAGAAGGAAAATTTTACGCTAACTATTTCATCTAACGTAAATCCACTGTCCTCTTCGTCTGACATGTCATGTTCAAACCGATAAACAAAATATTCGGATAGTTCACGTACATATGAATCTATATCATCATAGCTAATTACCTGCATATGACTTCTCATATACATATCTCTATATTGAACTCCGTCGTCGGGGTCTTCTCTGACTAAACGCAGATGCATGTCAACGTACACTTTAAAAGAAGGAGGTCTAACCTGCTGGCAGCCTTGGAATACAGACTCTACTGCCTCGCGAAGACGGTCAGTGTTGTTGTTGAAATACGATGCAATGTCTCCGTTGTCTGCTGGTGGGATGGGCACGTCGATCGCCGAAAGTTGTCCACGTCAACCGCCTATGGAGGTACCACGGTCCGGGAAACTACACTTGGAACAACTACAGACACCCAGCAGCCGACGAAAACGCAAGGGACTTCCAGGACCGAGAGGAGGTCGACGACGACATAGGCCTTCTGGACCTTTCAGCCGAGGGAGATAACCTCCCGGCTTCGGCAGATGTTCCAGGGACACCCCAAGAAGCGGACGACGACGAGGCGCACCAGGAGACAGACGCGCAGAAGGCACCGAGCAGAAGATAGAGACAACGCAGGCGTCCACAGCGATACGACGATTATTATGTTTTTGATTAATTCTCTTATGTTTGTATATAGTTAAGTGTGTGATCGGGACGATCACAATTAAGAGGGGGGATAGTGTTGTGCTGGAAGCTTCCCCCGGCGTCCATGGGGCTCTAGAAGGCTCCGGGAAGAGCGAGCAGGGGGGCGGGGAGCAAAGCCTCGTCCGCGCCCCGCGGGGCGCGGCCTGGCGCCAGGCGGGAAGTGTTGCCAACTCGCACATACTTCTGCTACATGATCTTGTATGATCTAAAATATACTGTAACATTCTAGACTGTACTGTTCTGGATATATATAGAAGAGGGCGAGAGGAGTGCAGTCCCAGTCATAGTAAGCTAGTGGTAAGTGAAGAGTCAGAGTAAAGTGTACTACTAAGGAAGAATATTAAACTACAGAAGCTGTGCAAAGTGTTTACATATCTCCCTCCCACGGAGTCTCCTGACGGCGACACGGAACCCAAGTAACACGTCCGGCATAACACTAGTATTACCGTCCACATGTACGTGTCAACGTGTGGTTTTCAGGTTTTGTAAGTTTTCTAAAATACAGATAATGAAAATTTGAATTCATCTATGTTTTTTTTATTTGAAATATCAATATAGTATCGTTTTCGCCTATCGGACTTATCGCTAGCTAGTATCGGAATTGTGGATTTATATCTAGTATCGGTTATCGGTTATCGCCTATATTTGTGTCTCCAGTTAACGAATATCGGTTATCACCGATAAGGTTTTCCATTATCAGTTATCGGTTATCGGGAATAAGGTTTTCTGTTATCGTGCCCAGCTATGGGAACCAGAGCTGACATACATCATTCCATCAGCTCCATTGTCGAACTCTGAGATTCTTGGTAGTCTTCCTCACTTTCTTCAGCACCTCTCCTCCTCACAACGAGATGATCTGAACCACATACTCAGACAGTTCACTTTGGTCCTTAAGGATATTCCTGGCCATTGCCACACTATCAGTCACGTCATCAACCTGCAGCCAGGAACCCTTCCTATAAAACAACACTATAGCAAAGTGTGGAGAAACTTCTAGGTTAGAATGGCCAGACGTCCCGGATTTTTTTAATAAAGCGACCCGGATTTTACTTCAAGTACAAAACCCATGTCCCTTCCTCCGCAGCGGTGGAGAGATTGTTCAACTTGGGCTCCGACGTCCTTAGCCCAAGAGGTCATCCCTGTCTCATGATAACTTTGAGAAGCTGTACCTTTTGTGAGCTGCCTCTCTATCTTTGACAGCACGAGAACAAGCGTGATTAAACCAAGGCTTTTTAGCATGAGGAGTAGAGAAAGTACGTGGAATATATGCCTCCATTCCAGAAACAATCACCTCTGTGATGCGCTGGGTACACACAGAGGGGTCTCTATCCTGGAAGCAGTAATCATTTCACTTGAAATTGGAAAAGTACATCCTCACCGAGCTGAAGCAAAATGCCAGAAGCATCGCCTCTTCGGTGGGTCCAGAGGGTGTACAGGAGCGGATACAGAAATAAGGTTGTGATCAGAAGAGCCCAACGGAGAGAACAGTTTGACAGAGTAACCAGAAGAGTTAGGGGTAAGGAAGAGATCTAGTATGTTGGGCCGGTCTAAAAGATGGTCGGGAATACGTGTAGGGTGCTGAACCAACTGCTCTAGGTCATTGAGGAGAGCAAAATTGTAGGCTTGTTCACCAGGCTGGTCAGTGAAAGAGGATGAAAGCCAAAGCTGGTGGTGAACATTGAAATCTCCCAAAATGGAGATTTCAGCGAAGGGAGAGTGAGTCAAGATGTGCTCCACTTTAGAGTTCAAGTAGTCAAAGAATTTTACATAGTTAGTAGAGTTAGGTGAGAGATAAACAGCACAGATGTATTTAGTAGTAGAATGACAATGAAGTCTTAGCCAGATGGTGGAAAATTCTGAAAAGTCAAGGTCGTGGGCACGAGGGCAAGTGATGTCATTGCGCACATAGGTGCAACATCCAGCTTTGGATTGAAATTTAGGATAGAGACAGTAGAAGGAAGCAGAGTAGAGATTGCTGTCAGTAGCCTCAGAAACCTGTGTTTCGGTGAGGAAGAGAAGGTGAGGTTTAGAGGAGGAAAGATGTTCCACAGAATGAAAATTAGAACTACTCTCTGTTGTACATGAGATGATAGGGAAATGGTTAGTGAGGTAATGGGAAGGGTCTTAGGAGGGCTTCAGCACCCTCCTCACTTCCCATATATACCTCACTGGGAGTGGCTTGCGCCCATTCAGTAGGTGTCTTCCTACAGGCTACTCCAGCTAAACTAAGTACCGCACTTGACCACCTCTGTAAATAGGAGCCGATGTGATGAAAAATTTGTTTGACAGCGGCCATGTTGGATTTTGTGCATTACAGCTGCTGCAATCTGTATGCGGTGGTTTTTTAAATTGACATGCTTATAGCTAATACTATTCCAAATTGCAAAAAACTAGTCACTAAGTGCTCAATTTTTATAAATGTTGATATATTCCTCCTGTGCTACTACCATTTGTGGATTTACTTTTATCCCTCAATACTTTGCCAAAACCCTGATCTGATCAAGCCTCATGCTAATATGACAGTATGCATAACATTGGAAAAAACATGCATACATACTAGCATGATAATATAATGTCATTCCATATAAAGAATTTTTAATTGCATCTCAGATTCTTGAGCTTTTTTCCAGAAAATAGTGGCACTGTGAGTGTGTTACTCATGTTTTCATATACACTTTTTGTAACTTTAGCCAACCACATCATGTGCCTCACTAATTCTTTCCCCTTTTGCTTATCATGGTTGAGACACATTCCATAACATTAATTATTGCAGAGAAGTGATTCAGTGATGAGAATCATAATGCAGTACCTTTAATTTATCCTCTCTATTTTATCATATCTATTTTTACATAATTTAAGTACTAAATCTATTCCATGATGTTTATCTTACTATTTCATGGGATCACAGCCTAAGCAACTCTCCATGATACAAACTCATGACAGAGGGAAACTCAGTGGAAGGCACTTTAGCATCTCCATTTACTCCTATCCATTCAAGTATCTCCATTTCATTATGCTCGTGCTGCTTTTTTTAAGATATAAGAACTTAGAAATGCTCTTCACAACAAAACTCACAATAGGAAGAGATACACAGCTTTACCTGTGCATGGCTGTAGTGCTCATCTCTGTCGAATTGCCTCTAGAGCCTGTGATGAGAATCCATTACCCTGGGACACAGGGACAGAGTGACATCGGGGTTACCTCATTTTACCTTCCCCAAGTCTCCCCAGGTACCTTTTTATCAACCAGCCCCAAAGGGAGGGTGAAAAACTGAGTGAGATGCACGACAACTGCCAGGACTGGGATTTGAACCTAGGCAGGCACACTAACCACTAGATCACAGAGGCATAAACAATGGGGGAAGAACTTTAATACCTTTATTCTTCAACTGCCACTTCCATACCATATTTATACAGTTATACTGCCTTAACAGCCTAGAAAACACTTTCCATAATACAGATTCATGCTGGAGATGAATATTTATATTTGTGTGAAGGTTTTATGACATGAATGATATAAGAATGAAGAATAGGTGTGTGATTTGAACACCCCCCATGTTGATGTACACACTGACAAGGATAGAGGGACTTCGAGAAGCACATCTGTCACACCTTCAGTCCACCATAGCCCTCTCGACGTCTCCGACGACACCAACGCCAAGCAGCCTCCAACTGTATTGGGAAGAGAGGGAAACAGTTACAGAGAATCAATCAGTGGGAAACATGCAAAAGTACATTCATACAGTTGAGGATAGATGATGTTCCATTCACACTAATTCCTTTGATTTGACAGTAAAGTATTAGTTAGTGATATTTTATGAGTACATTTTTCCTTTGAGATTTGAAATAGATTATTACTATGGCTTCTCCAAGTAAACTATTTCTTGAGCTGAAATTTGAGGGTCAACTGGTATTATAAAATTAGGTATGTTTTATGGCTGCAGAGGAATAAGAAATCAAATGCTGGGCTGACATTCACACCCATATTAAAAAGAAAACAAAGAACTAAATGAATAATGCTATGGTCAGTGTGTGGGCGCAGCATCCATGAGGAGCCGGGTTCGAGTCCCATCCACCTCTATAGGCTGACAATTTTCAGTCATTGTCGAGTGGTCTAAGACTACCCACATAATGTCCTGAAGCAGTGGCGGTACATGGTAAAAAAATTGGGGGGGGGGCTGCATAATAATTTCAAATTACAATATAATGTTAAAATTAAAATTATAGTAGTACGTACTTACTAATTTTACATTTAATTATCCAACAATTCCAATGGTACAGCAGTCAAGTCAGGGATTTCAAGGCCCATATACATTAAACTTGTTACCACTAGCAAACAGCTGTTAAGACTAACATATTCCTGTTAGCCTTAACATTTTTCTGTTAAGCACTAACAGTTATTCACAAAGCTTGCTAAGGCCTTAACAGCACTGTTAGGGTAACAGCGGTAGGGAGCACTTTTATCGCCTAGCAAACAGCTGTTAGCAGGATTGCTTATGATCTTATTCTTATAAGAATAAGAACATAATTATTGCTTATTCAAAAAGCATTTTAATCAGGAAGGATAGAAGATTAAGGCTTGCTATAGTTTGTTTTTATACAATAGTAATTTTTTTTTAAGGTCGATGAAAAAAAACTTTTTTATCTAAAATAAAAATCAACTTCAAACAATAGTTTCTATAGCAGACCTAATTCCTTATTCATACTTTCATAAGCTGCAGTAGGAAATATTTGTGTACTAAGAATCCTGGTACTCAAATTTTATTATATTTCGCCATATTTCAAAGTAAAAACCAATGTTCCACTGCGTAAAATCAATGAAATATCTGATGCGGATACATAGATTTGTTTGTTGGATTTACGAATAAAATAGGATATAGTTCCTTGCGAGTAAATACGAGAATATGTTAGTGAATACTAAAACAATTCCCGCTTTCTTCTGTAGTAGTGCGAGAGAAAGTTGAAGTTTCAGGAGACAAAAGAATACCTAAAATAAAAACGAGGTGAAAACATCTATTGCAGCCAGTAATTCTGCAGTAACTCATGACAGGACTCAGGTAGTGCTAAAACTGGCTAGTATTCACAACTCATGGACGTAATGCACTATTTGTTTAATACAGAGGGTAGACGGCCACGCAGGGCGGAAAAGATGCCAGCCCTGCTACAGCCCGGCAGGCTGGCGCTGCGCCAATCCTGGAAAAGTGTTTTACTCTGTAATTAATTTATCAAATCTGCTAGTATTTTGTGTTAGAAAATTATAGAAAAAAAAGAAAAAATACTGAATGGAATATAAAAGAATATTATTATTTATTAGTATAAAATGAATTATATGAATTAATCACTCATCTGCCTGGCAGCTGGGGCAGGGAGGGCTGCAGCCCAGCAGGCCTTATGGATGAGCCGCCCCTGTCCTGAAGATCATTTATCAACCCAAACTCTAGATTAACTCTAAAGATCAAGAATGAGCCCTAAGGGATAGCATGTGCCAAGCAAGATGATGCCTCTGTAAAACAGTTGCCTGCACCATAATGGGCTGGGGCTGATCATGAAGCCCAATCAATAAAGTCTACCAGTGCCATAGCCTAAAATGTAAAAAAATAAAAATGATAAAAAAAAAAATCCAGCTGTGCAATCTCACTGGCTCCTGGGCCTGTGGTGTGTAAGAACTCACTACCCTAGGACAAAAGAGGACAAGTGTGACATTTGGGGTACCCCAGTTTACTTTCCCCAGGTTTCCAAGCGTGCCCGCTTATCATATAGCCTCAAAAGGAAAATGAATGGTTCTTGGATATTTTACCGACAGACTTTTCGCAGACAGACGTTTTGCCAATGAACATATCACTGAACAAACATTTCAATGACAGACATTTTGCCAAACAGACTTTTTGGCGGACTTTTTGCTTAAGGGACATTTCGTGAATGAGCAACTCAATTAAAATAAAACAAGATATATGATTTTTTTATAGCTTAAAACAAAAAATGCAAATCAAACTTTAGTTAGAAACTATTAAATGTGTGAAGTCCCTTTTAGCCATCCAGTACCCTAGACGCTGTATGCGCGTCCATGTAACACTTGCCACAAATACCCAAGACGTACATACCGCGTCCAGCAAAATACTTAATACAGGTAACTCTCGATTTACGCGAGTTTGGTTTACGCGTTTTTTAAATAACGCCGGGTCCAAAATCCAAATAAATGTTTAATTTACACGTTTTTTTCACTTAAACGCGATATTTTATGGAGTGGCCACCAGATGTCTCACGCAACTGGACTCACGTGGTGCCGCGGCCACACAGCTGAGCTCAGTTCTTCACGTGCGCCACTTCAACAACAATACAGTACCCACGCTGCCATGCTACTCAACAATAGGGATAGGCAGGTACCGGTACCAGTACTAACGGTACCAGCTATACGGTACGGTACCAGTATCAGACTGCTTGGTACCGGTACCAATACTTGCCAGTCGCTCATGGTGTCCCTCATTTCTTCCTCACACGAGTGAGGCTGAGGCTGAGTGCCTGAGTGGATATCTTGATGATTTGGATGTTCTCTCTCTCTCTCTCTCTCTCTCTCTCTCTCTCTCTCTCTCTCTCTCTCCACTGAATTATGTGAATATTTATTTTTCGATAGAAATATACCTCTTGTTTGATTTACATTGTTTTTGATTTACGTGACCTCTTCAAGGACACAATATTCACGTAAATCGAGAGTTACCTGTATTTGCAATTAAATGGTGCACTTCTGGACGCTCCTATTGTGACAGACCGTCGACTTGGATCCTCCCCAGTCACCAGCCAATCGCCCTTGGCTAGACGCTCGCCTCAGTTAACCGTGGACAGTCAATGAGCAAGCATCATGTCAGGCCGTCGTACTTCGAAAACGAGTGGTCGCACCTCGCACATTCTCGATGGTAGTACCGAGATTAGGGATTACTTTGAGACAGTAGAAACAGGTAGTGAAGGTGACGAAAGTGACTGGCAGGCTGAAAGTGAAAGTGACACAGACTCATTGTCCAATGACGTGTACGTACTGAGGGAGGAGGATATGGAGATGGAGGAGGAGAGAGAGGAGGATGAGACTTATCTGTCTCAATTCTCTGCTTCACAGACTAGTACTGAAAAAGACACAGAGGCCGGGCGTCCTATGGAGGCAGAGGAAAGTACGCCTGGGTTTGTCGAACCTAAAAAAAAAAAAAAAAAAAAAAATAAGCAACGGGGTAAGTGTGCTTCACCATGCCGCCCACATGAACCAGCCAGGGTTTTACCCTCTCCTGTTACAACCACCCCTATTCCCGTGCTTCAATCAATGCCAGCAGGCCCTGCCATCCCTGTCGACGAAGGAGAAGAAGCAGACACGGAAGATGTGGCTGAAACAAGATTAGGTCAGCCACGTGTTCAGCAGGTGAAGCATAGGCTATATCAGGCCGCCCCAGGTGGTGATGATGGTGATGGGAGCAGCGATGACGATGCTCCCTTCATCACCCATTTTCCACCCAAGAGGCCTACAAGCCTGGCTTCGCCCTTCCACCTCCAGAGGGTCGCCTGGTAAATTCCCACGCCCTTCAATCTCCGCTGCTTCGCCACCTAAGTCTCCATGCCCAATAACCTCCCACGCTTCCCCGCTTCCTTCACCTCATAGGTCACCCAGAAAAACACCACGCAGACTACTACCCTCGCCACCTCCTGCCACTCCCTCACCACCACTAAGTCCACCATCGCCCCTGTCTGACGACGAAGCAGAGGAAGCTCTGCCTTGAACGCCAGCCAGCAGATGATCTGGAGGGCTTCACCGTGGCCGCCGAGGCAGGCATGGGAAGGTCACAGGCTTCTACTGTGGTTCAGTGACAGTCTCGGACCTGGCCTAGGTCTTTTTCTAGGGGCTCCTCTGCTGCCATGCCTGCAGGTAACCCAATGCCTGGCCCCATCGTGGTGGATCCTGAGTGGACCTGGGACGACGTGGCTGGGTTCACGCCCCGGATGTACAACTTTACCCAGGGGCACGTGGCGGGATCCAACATCAGTCATGAGGATGAATATTTTCAGACACATAATAACCCCAAACCTTGTGACTGATATAATTACAACTACAACAATTACAGAAAGGCTGGAAAAGTGCAACACCCCCAGTCTCTCATCAAAAACTTCCAACCAGTGACTGTAGCAGAATTTTATATCTTCCTGGCAGTCGTAATGATGATGGGGTCGCTGAAGAAGACGTCCATCTACAGATAACTGATGACGGACGTGCTGATGGAGTCGTCCCTGGCTTCAGGAAGTGCATCGGCAGGAAAAGATTCCAGGCTATCATGGGGAATCTGCATTTCATCGATAGTTTGGCCTCCCACACAGCCAACCAGGACCGCCCTAATGATGCCAAGGACCCCCTGGAGAGGATTCGCCGAGTCTTCGAGTATATCCAGCTGAAGCTGAGATCGGCCTTTATTCCCTATCAGAAGATGGTCATTGACGAGAGCCTGTGCTGTGGCAGGGTAACATTAGCATCCACTAGTACATCCCTAGCAAGTGTCACCGATACGGGCTGAAAACGTTCGTGTTGTGTGACTGTAAAACAGGCTACGTTCAAGATCTGATGCTGTATATGAGGGGAAGACCAAGCTCACAGAAGCCCCTGCCAACATCGGTATATCGGGTGCTGTCGTGTGTACCCTGATGAAGGATTACCTAAACCACGGCCGCATCCTGTATACCGACAACTGGTACACCAGCCCCACCCTATGTCGTCACCTTGACTCACTCGACACTGGCTTCTGCGGCACCGTCAGGAGGAACAGGTTACACCTGCCACAATTGCCAGCCAGGAGAGAACAGGACAGCATAATCTACAAGCAGGCAAATGGTGTGCTGCTTTTCTCCTGGGTCGATAACAAGGAGGTCAATGTCCTCTCGACTCTTCACACCCATCTCCAAACCTGCCCGTCACCGTCAGAGAAGTAGTGGGCTCCCTGTCAACAAGCCGCAAGCCATCAACGACTATAACATCAACATGCGGCTGGTTGACAAGAAGGACCAGGTCGTGGCGTCAGCTGAATGTGCCCACAAGACCATGAGGTGGTACAAAAAAAAAATTTCCACCTCCTTCACGTGGTCCTCTATGACGCCCACATCCTCTACAGGGAAATTACAGGGGTACGTGAGACGCGGGAGGAGTTCTGTATCGAACTGGCAAGAGAGCTCCTCGTGACCTACAGGGTCCAACGTCCTGGCCCCTCCCTGGCACACCTCACCGAACTCCACTTCATCGCACTACTGCCACCCAGAACAAGCAACCCTCACAGGAAGTGCCACGTGTGCAAAGCCACAAAAAGACGTCAAAAGAGGCGTCAGGATACAAGGCACTGGTGTCCCAAGTGCAAGCATGCCTTGTGCCTCACCCCCTACTACGAGGAATACCATACTCGTGAGCACTACTAACTGTAAAGAGAAATAATGCGAGTGCGAAGTGTGTGTAAATATGTACATGTAAAATAGAGAAATGACTCAATCTAAATAATATATACAGTAATGTGTTTTACCATAGCAGAGAAATGACTATTAGTGTATATGTGAAAGTTGTACAAACAAAAGCTCTCGTAGACATGAAAGTGAAAGTGAAGTGAGTGTCTGGAGCGATGTAGGTGATTTATCAAGTCATAATCACCTATACAGAGCATGTAAGTGATTTATCAAGTCATAATCACCTATACAGAGCATGTAAGTGATTTATCAAGTCATAATCACCTATACAGAGCATGTAAGTGATTTATCAAGTCATAATCACCTATATAGAGCATGTAAGTGATTTATCAAGTCATAATCACCTATATAGAGCATGTAAGTGATTTATCAAGTCATAATCACCTATACAGAGCATGTAAGTGATTTATCAAGTCATAATCACCTATACAGAGCATGTAAGTGATTTATCAAGTCATAATCACCTATACAGAGCATGTAGGTGATATATCGGTCATAATTACCTATATAGAGCATGTAGGTGATATATCGGTCATAATCACCTATACAGAGCATGTAGGTGATATATCGGTCATAATCACCTATACAGAGCATGTAGGTGATATATCGGTCATAATCACCTATACAGAGCATGTAGGTGATTTATCAAGTCATAATCACCTATACAGAGCATGTAGGTGATATATCGGTCATAATCACCTATACAGAGCATGTAGGTGATTTATCAAGTCATAATCACCTATATAGAGCATGTAGGTGATATATCGGTCATAATTACCTATATAGAGCATGTAGGTGATTTATCAAGTCATAATCACCTATATAGAGCATGTAGGTGATATATCGGTCATAATCACCTATATAGCAGTGAACATCAATAATGTGTGTGCATATAACAATAAAATTAACTCACATAGTAACAAATGCTGAGCTAATGCAAGTGAACTCGCTCCTATTCACCTCTTGCCACCACCAAACTCACTCACGCTCTCCGACGATTACCAAATAGTGAATTATGGGAACAATTTTATACGCATAAACTGAAACTTTCGCACTTGCAAGTATTGTAAATAGACTACCTGAACATACTTTGAACATTTTTCGGCAAAAAAAATGTGGTCGATGAAGTATTGGCAAACGAAGGCGGTGTCACCTTGACCATTTCCTCCAACCGTTGGGGCTACAGACAGCGGTTGCCCGTACGCCCAACCAGGAGTGAGTTAACTGTTGGTTGTCCGTCAGCTGGTGTTACAATGGGCCTTTTTCCTCCAACCACATTGGCGGTAGGGGCAACCGGCAACTCCAACTTTTCTGGGTGTGCGTCACATACTGCCAAGGTCGGTTGCACGTAAACAAAGCAATCGCCCTGTATCCACATGGCATCATCTGCTGTAGTAAGGGCTGTCGCGGCTTGTGCAGCCATTACCCAGGCTATGGATGGAAGAATTCAGCGGTTGTGGGCACGATTATGGCTTCAAAGATGGGAGGACAGGAGTGTTTGCCCAAACCTTGTCAGAGAACTGGGAAAATTTCCAGAACATCATCCATGGACACTGTTGGACGAACCTATTTTTTCTGGTAGTTTTCAGTGTTATGAAATAATCTGCTAACTGTTTCTGACGTAAATCATTAAATCACTAATATAATTATTGACTCTTCAATGCCTGTTGTATGTGTACCCGCCGCTGCAGTCCATAAGTGGACAAACTAGAACAAAACCAGTCAAATTAATGTTTTTCTTGCTGTATATTCCACCAACGCACATGCGTGATGGACAGCAGAACGACTGATTTCAGCGAAACATTTCTCGCAACATCTGCCAGCGTAGTGGACCGCTGCCGTCATGTCCCACCCTGCACCAAGAACACAATACCAGGAGTTCTACAATTTTCAAAGACTGAAAAAAAAGTTTATTGGACTGTGGTTCCATAGCACGGAATGTTCTCTTATCTTGTCAATCAAATAGTAAACAAAGCAGCTCTCCTAGTCCACTTTATGAGTCTCTTGGTGGGCCATCTTCCACTGCTCCTCACTCTTCAGCCACTGCTGTCATCTGTCTGTTTACATACAGCCATGCAGTACCCATGTACCCACGCTCGAACCCATAACTGTTTTCCATTCGTACAGACAACCGACAACTCGCTTCCGGTTCAACCGGGAGTGAGTCGTCAGTTGTCCAAATGGGTCAGTTGGGCATATCCCGGTTGTCCGTAGCCCCAAGGGTTGGATGAAAACAGCCGTGTGACACTGCTTTTAAGGCAGCGTGCATGACGCCGACGGTAGGTAGACCTGACCCGTACATGTCAAAGCAGCATAAAACTCGGGGAGGCAATGCACAAAAGTCAGGATGGTGAGAATTTAGGACAAGGCATGAAACTCAAAGATCATGAAACTCGGATAGCGCGAAACTCGAGAGGGTACTGTAGCCAGTGCATGTAGCCAGTGCATTAGTTCCGCAATATTATGCGAGTGTGAGTCAGGTTGTGTCTGTGTAAGGTCACTTCTGCAAATGCGTAATCAATTAAAAGTGGCCTCTAGGTAAAATAGTATCAAAGCTGTTTTAAGCACAGGTGTTATCTATTGTGTAGCTATTTTCTTGACTGAAAACCGGCAACGGTCTTTATGAGGTGTTTTTTCGTTACGCTATCATAATGCTTAATTTCCCCTTCCCTTTGACGTGTCCTTTAAATATTTTTATTGAGATTTACTCATACAATTAGGTATGTTCTTCATTTGAAAATTTTAAGAATATCTTTTTCTTTTTCTGACAAATTTACGAAGATGAAACCTGGCGCCAGTATGTGTTCTTAACCCCTTCAATCCGTCGACGCCAACGTAGGCGTCCGACGTCATCACCATTAATCCTCTTCTAAACCTCTTAATCTTCTTCCATTTTCTCTTAATTCTCTTCTAAACCTCTTTAAGAGGAAGTGGAAGATGATTAAGAGGAATTTAGAGGATTGAAAGGGTTAGAAGAGGATGAATCCTCTTCCCTTTCCTCTTGACCCTTTCCATACTGTGACGCCGACATCTGCGTCACGTATGGAAAGGGTTAATATTATTTAAAAATAAATTTTCATTATCTATGCCCAAATTAGTTACTGTATCTTTATTGTACAATTACCTTCTTTATGTGTAACAAAAAAGAAATCATAACATATTTTAATTTTCATATGCTTTACTTTACTTATACAGAAGCAATTACCCAATTCCCAAATTGTAAAATTTAACTATAAATATAACTGTTGGCAATAAGTCCATCGATGAAAAGTTCATCTGTTCGGGAAAGTTTGTTGTTGAAACGTCTGTTCAGCAATATGTCCATTGGTAAAATGTCTGTGGACGAAACATAAGGATGAACAGCTCAGTGAGATGGGTGCCAACTGCCTCAGGCAGGCTTCAAACCCTGGCCTACAGATTCAAAGCTAGAAGTCCTAACCATGAGATCAACCAATAATTACCACTGCACCACAACACATCCAACACCTTTATTGCAGATACTATATGTTCAGCACTACCACCTTAACCCTAGAACACTAACCTTAGAAAAAGTCACACCACTACTAACCATGGGTACATCATACCCGATTTTGAAAAAAAAAAAAATTAAATGTAAAGTTTTAATGGAATAAAGTTACATGAAGGGACTTCAAACTTTGTATCTTGACTTAACATTAAGAAGAACTGAAAAACGTATTGTTTTGGTATGAAAATCAGGTACTGAAAAATGTTACTAAAAATAGGAAAAATGTTCAAAAATTTCAAAAAAAAAATTTCATAAAAAAAATTATCATCCGATGGCTTCCAAACTTCTTGTATGGCCTCCCAGGTCCTGTGATCCACTGCACAGGTGATCACTAAAAAAGTACGTAAACAATATCCTAGGGACATGTACAACACCCTGTATCACCAACCATGGGTATGCCGCACCCGAATGTAGGCCTACAACAAAGGTGAGCAGAGAGAGCGAGACAACGTGACCTTCCCCTACACTGTCAAGCGGGCACATGAAGCTACTGAGGAGGTGGGTACCCTCAGAGCACCGGAACCATACACAATGGCAATGACGTCATTCACTTCGGGTACCTCATACCCATGGTTAGCGTTCTAGGGTTAATGTCAACTAACCTCAGCACTAAAGAAGTTGACGAGTGTGAGGAAGACGAGTGAGGCAAGGCATGCATAAATCAGTGCCCGCACAAAGTCCCTCCACTTCCTCCAAGCAACCAGCTCCTCCATGTAGAGAAAGCGATTCCTGTAGTTGAGGGGTAGCTCAAAATATGAGGGAAGAGGGAACAAAGACTCATAGGTGTCCTGGACAAGAGCATGGATCAAGTCGTTGGATTTGCTCTTTGGGTCTAGGTTGCTGTTCAGGCAGATGAATTTTCTGTTGGCAAAGAAATAGGTATTATATCATATGAAACTAATGCTCTTGCTACACTCCATAACCTAACTACAAAATATTTATATTATTCCATGTAAGTAAGGGGCAGCACTGCATCATGCCTTCAGCTTGATGTAGAATGATACAATACCTCACATTTGTTCCTCTAAAAGGGCTGTGAGGCACAGCACTACAAAATTTTATTAGAATAAATCAAATAATTTCATATGAAAATATAGCAGGGTAGAAAGTGTTACTCACCTCTCTTTATTTTATCCAGAACAAAGCCATTGAAAGGATAACTTGGCAATACAAGTTGCTTCTCGCTGCCATCTGAACAAGCTTACAGTGATATGTGGTCCATACTGATATATTATATAAGCACTAGTTTCAAGTGTTTTAGCTTCATTTTTTACAAAAATAAACAGATTTTAGCAAGTAATACAGAACACCATCTGTTAAGTGAGAGTACCCAATGTAGTTTATCTAATTTGAAACACTTGCAGTTACTGCAAGCTACCTTCCTACAGAGGTAAGTGTCTTAACTCATAAGTGCCCTCTGCCAGCATTTTGAATAAAGTAACAGCATTGGCCTCTTTTGCCTGAGGGATGGTGTCTTGAGGTACTACATGCCAATATATTTTCTTTATTTATTTTCATTAAAAATTAAGCTGACACATTCAAAACCTGTGCAACTTAATACATTAGCATGGATTGCATATCCCTGGAAGACTAATTTTATTCACCTTTCTATCAACCTGACAAAAAGGGTGGCAAGAAGCAAGTGAAGCTGCCAGGATTTTTCCTATAAAGGCTGTTTTGCATGAAATAAAGAAAGGTGAGTATTGTTCTCTTCTCTGCTATATTTTCATACAAATTATATTAAATATTGTCATGGCATATTGTAGTGCTTTACCTTACAAGCAGCAAATGAGATGTATTGCATTTCCCTCTCCTTCGCATTGAGGGTCTGGATACATTGCTGCTCCCTTCCAAAATTCAGTTCAGAAAGTCTCCCATTGCCTGACCACCTCCCTTCCCTTCAAGGAACCCAGTGGACTTTCATGAGGTAGGCAGGACTACCTCCTATATATAGTCCAACACAAATATGAAGTCCTTTTGAGTGGGTCCTGAGCCTCTCCACAGCCCTGCCTTATCACCCCTAATACATCACTCTCTCTCATATGTCAGCTATTTATTATTTGAATTTGTGTCTTAAATATTCTGTATACATTAAATAATGTTATATAGTACTATGGATGTGTCACGGTCCAGAATAAAAGCAATAACTTGTATAAATTCCTTAACAAGTGACAACATTGCTCTCCAACGTTGTCAGCGATCAACACCACGTAGCTTCCTCCCTAATCTCCATCCGTGACGGCAGCTGCTACAACTCACTCTCATGTGCTCCTCAGATGGGAAAATAACTTATTTACAATGTGATGGAGGTGGAGGCAACGCTTGTCCTTACTCCCAATAATTGAGGGTAGGTTTGGCAGTGCTGTGGCCAGGCCCCACCAAAATGGACTTTATTGCGTAGTTGGACTATAACTTTTTCAGGTATCCACTGGAAGCAATCACAGTCTGCTCTCAAAGCACCGGCAAGTTTTTCCCAATCCCTGCCCTTTGTTATTGATTCAATGAATTTTTATCATTCATTTGCCATCATTCAGTCAGCTTCTATCAGACATTTCCCAAAATATAATGAATTCCTTTTTGGTCTGTGCACCTTCCAACCAATTTTCATGATGACTGGACTGGCAGCTTTTATACAGATAATCCTACTAACAGACAAACAAGCTAGCAAATAACCCCAAAACATAACCTCTTGGCATAAGTAACAGTCCTGCTAACACACAGATAAACAAAGAGACAAAGAAACAAATAAACAAACATGAAAACATCAGCTGCTTTTGAGAAGTAATAATCCTGTTGACAGACAAGCAAAAAATTAACAAACAAACAGCACCAAAAATATAACTCCCTTGGAGGAGGTAACTATTCTGCTAACAAGCAAAAATACAGATTAACAAGCAAACAAACAAACAAGCAAACAAACAAACAAAGTGTCCAACATAAATAACCTCTTGTCAGAAGTAAACTCATCACAAGAATGTAACAATAAACAAATGAATATGGAAACAGTTACAAACAAGGACTCCATTTTTTTTATATCACTGTACCCAGTACTAAACATTAATCAGTAAAAAGAACAAATATAAAAATATGGACAAATAAAAGAAATTACGACAAGAACTTAAAAAACATAAATGATATAAGGAAAATTTCAAGGCCTTTCTGAATGCAAAATTATGTGTTTAATATATTAATTTCCTGGTTTATTAACATGAACACAAATAACACACCGTTTGTTCTTGCGCACTTCATCAAGCATGTGAATGACAATGGACACATTAGAGGTGACCATCTTGAAGTGGATGGCATCATCTGACAGGTGGGAGTATTTGTACTTTTTCACCTTCTCCAGCTTACGGAGGAGTAGTGTCAGTGGCTCACACCTCAGCATCAGTTCCAGAGACACTGTGGGCTGCCATGGAAACAGAAGAAAAAGGTGAGATAAGATGAACACTAGGCAAACAAATGCTACCAATGTAAACTTAATACCATCCCTATGAGTCGAAAATAGTCCTTTTTGTGCATCGCTTCCCCTTAAGATGGAAACAAGATATCAGAGCGATAAAAAAACTAATCTTTACCAAATTTTGATTTGGATCACATTACATTAATCTTAAAAAATAGTGTAACTTAAAATATATATTGGCTTTCTAACATCACGTTAAACCAAATTTGTTTATTTTAAGTACATGTAAAATGACTGGTACCCATACCTGATAAGTGGCCTAAGACCAGTGGTGGACATGCATTCATTCATTCATCTTTTGACACCTGCTCCTAGGAGCTCCCACCAGGGGATGGCCACGGCAGAAGAGTTTCCCTCTCTCTCTATCCAGACACTCCCTCCTTGCCTGTTCAAAGTTTCCCAAGGATCTTTCACCCCTCTTCCTGACATACTCCTGCACCCTATCTCTCCATTTTGCTGGAGGTTGTCCTCTAACATTCCCTCCCTCTATCTCACTCACATACACCCTCCTGGTCATCTTACTCTCCTCCATTCACTCCATGTGACCAAACCACTTCAAAGTCTGTCGCTTCACTTCTTCCACCACTCCACACTTCTTCCCTTCACCCACGTGACACATTCCAAAATGCTCATACACACTTTCATTACTCATTCCATCCATTCTACTCACACCATATGCACTCCTCAAATAACTCATTTCCACTGCCTGCACTCTAGACCTCTGACTTTCATTCCAGGCCCATGTTTTGCTTGCATATGTGAGGGTTGGTACTATTATTGTATTTCTCAAATCCCTTTTTACCTCCATGCTCACACTTCTGACTTTCATGATACGTCCCAAAGACCCCACCACCTTTCTTCCTTGCAATGCCCTTTCTCTTGTCTCTCCTTCTGTACCACCATGCCTACACAACTGATCCAAGGTACTTAAACTCATTGACCTCCTCCATTTATTCACCATTCAACTTTATTTTGCATTCTTTTTCACATTCAATTCCCACTCTATATGGGCATACAAAATCCACAACCTCACTTCTACTCCGCTCACAAACCACCATTTTACTTTTGATGACATTTACTTTCAGCTTTCTCCTTTTACATACACTATCAAAAACACTGACCAAATTTGGTAAGTCACTTTCATTTTCTGCAATGAGCACTGTGTCATCAGCAAATAAGATTGAATTCAGCACCCACTTTCTTTCCTCAGCGTACATTTTTACTCCAACTTCCCCAACTTTGCCCTTCATTTCTCTCATAACACCATCCATATAAATATTGAACAACCATGGTGACATGACACACCCCTGCCTCAAGCCCACTTTTTATTTCAAAATGTTCACTTGTTTCTCCACTAATTTTGACACATGCGGATGCATCCTCATAGAAAGCCTTTATTGCATTAAGCAGTTTTCCTCCCACACCATATATCTTTAAAACGTCTGACAATGCCAGCCAATCGACTCTATCATAAGCTTTTTCTAGATCCAAGAAGGCAGCGTATAGTTTTTTTCCTTTTGCTAATATTTTTTTTCTACTACCATCCTGAAGGAAAATATCTGATCCACACATCCCCTTCCCTTCCAGAAGTCTCCTTGTTCTTCACTGATTTTCTCTTCTGTAAGTCTTTGCACCCTCTCTATTATGACTTTTCCATATACCTTTCCATGTATACTCAGCAAAATTTTACCTTTATAGCTCCCACACTCACACAGTGGTGAGCACAGTTCTGCTAATCTGCTAACCGCTAATTAGTGAAGCTAACATTTTCATTAGCTGATTAGCATTTTCGCTAACTTTGAAAACAGTTAGTGGACCAATTAGTTTCCGCTGAAAGCTGTTCCTCCTCCGCTCACTTTGTCAACTAAAAATTTATACAGGTTTGTTCTTGTCCGGTGTGGGGAGACAGCACCAGTTGAGCCACTTGGCACAATAATTTCAAAGCTTCCACCTTTGGGTTAATTACGCCTTCAAGTAGGGTAATTGGACAATTATTAGGGAAACTTTTTGGTATTTTAGGGTAATGCATCTTCCATTTCCAACTCTTTGAACTCGGGATTCAATAATAAGAATTTGATATTTTCCACCTGACAAGAAATAAACTTAAAGGGGGCGACTACGCGGTATTTTTTGACGAATATGTTTAATATCGAACGAGTACATGTTTTTCGCTCAGCATGGGTGGGAATCCCTAAATTGCCATGTGGTGAGGTTTGTTTTCATAAAATTAAAACCCCTCCCCCCTGGGGAGGCTTTTGCATCATAGCCGGACATGCACGTCATAGGACGCGCATGTCAACATATGCGGTATCATTCGTATATACATAAAAATTTCATTAGAATATTTTCCTTCTCTGTAAATTTTGTCATCTGTCATCCTCTCTTCTTCGCTTGGAGAAGCAGGGGAGGAAGAGAGCCGCCAATGCCCCAGTGCCAAGCGAGACAGACCGGGAGAGCACGTCGTACTTTTCTGTCCTCTCCAGCCAAAAAAATGTCCTTACAAATGATGTACAAGCGCAAGACAACCAGAAAAAGTCACCAACAACAAGAGGGCTTATGGAGCGGCCAAGCCTTAGAAAACAAGCAAGAGAGCAGCGTAGAAGCAAGGCACTCCCACGGCACTCCTGCGTACAGGTTACTCTCAATTTACGCGAGTTTGGTTTACGCGTTTTTGAAATAACGTGGAATCCAAAATCCAAATAAATGTTTACACGTTTTTTCACTTATACAGGTAACTTTCGATTTACACGAGTATTGTGTCCTTGAAGAGCTCGCGTAAATCAAAAACAATGTAAATCAAACAAGAGGTAAGTTTCTATCGAAAAATAAATATTCACTTCATTCAGTGGGGGGGAGAGAGAGAGAGAGAGAGAGAGAGAGAGAGAGAGAGAGAGAGAGAGAGAGAGAGAGAGAGAGAGAGAGAGAGAGAGAGAGAGAGAGAGAGAGAGAGAGAGAGAGAGAGAGAGAGAGAGAGAGAGAGAGAGAATATCCATATCACCGAGATATCCACTCAGGCACTCAGTCTCAGCCTCACTCGTGTGAGAAAGAAATGAGGGACACCATGAGCAACTGGCTAGTATTGGTACCGGTACTGAGGAGTCTGGTACCAGTACCATACTGTATAGCTGACTGTTAGTACCGGTACCTGCCCACCCCTATTGTTCAGTAGCGTGGCAGCGTGGGTACTGTATTGTTGTTCAAGTGGCCCGTGGGAGGAACTGAGCTCAGCTGTGTGGCCGCGGCACTGTGCAAGTCCAGTTGCGTGAGACAACCGGTGGCCACTCCATAAAATATCGCGTATAAGTGGAAAAAATGTGTAAATTAAACATTTATTTAGATTTTGGATCCCGCGTTATTTAAAAAACGCGTAAACCAAACTCGCGTAAATCGAGAGTTACCTGTACGCGATATTTTATGGAGTGGCCACCAGATGTCTCACGCAACTGGACTCACACGGCGCCACGGCCACACAGCTGAGCTCAGTTCTTCCCGCGCGCCACTTGAACAACAATACAGTACCCACGCTGCCACGCTACTCAACAACAACAACAACACCCTCACTGCTGTGGAGTGGCTACCAGATGTCTCACGCAACTGGACTCACACAGCACCGCGGCCACACAGTTGAGCTCAGTTCTTCCCGCGCGCCACTTGAACAACAATACAGTACCCACGCAGCCATGCTACTCAACAACAACAACACCCTCGCTGCTGTGCTACCACAAGGGGAAGGGCAGCAAGAGGAGGAGCCACAAGAGGGAGAGGAGTCAGAGTGATACAGTAGGCAATAAAGGTACAAACCTACCTCTTGTTAGATCTACATTGTTTTTGATTTACGCGACCTCTTCAAGGACACAATACTCACGTAAACTGAGAGTTACCTGTAGCGGGATTGCCGCGGGACCAGATGCCTTATCATTCTCCAGTAAGTCAACAAGATATACACAATAGTATGTGAAAATTTCATGCCAATCAAATAAATACAAATGGCAAGACAGGGATGAAATGGAAAACAATCTTTAGGAGCCAATATCTCAAAAATTAGTTTTTTAAACTTCAAATAATTTCACAAAATTGGTAAAAAGTCTGATCAACTTTAGTTAGGTATCAGTTAAAACTACAACTAAAGGGCAATTTTTTGTTTGGAATAGATTTTCAATAATGTCAAAATAAAACGGGACACAGAGTGGAGAAAATAAGAAGTGATAAAACATTGTAATTTTTTTTCTTCGAAGAAAAAACAAAAAATCAAAACATTACTTCCAATAAAATGTAGATAGGTAAATAAAGTTTCTGTGGTATTTTTTTCAAACCGATTAACTGAAAATTAGTCTGTGAAACAAAAAAAAAACAAAAATAGGCTTTGCTTGAGTCTCATAAACTTCACTCAAATTTAACAAAATTTACAGAATATCATACCTTTACAGTAACAAACAACATACTAAGATGTCAAAGCTTTTGGACGTACCATATGCGCAGGAAGACCCCCCGTAGTCGCCCCCCTTAAAATAATAAAAAATAAGTGTCCGTTATGGAAACTAGTAAGAAATGCGTACATTTGCGGGAAATCTTGGGTAAAATATACGGATCTAGGATAAACTAGAGGCTTCTTTCTCTTCTCTTCTTGTTGTTGCTTGTTGGGCTCTTTGTTAAGTTCAGCTGCAATGTTGTCACCGTGTAGTCGCATTTATTATTGTCGCCTTTTTTTATCATTATCGATGTCATGGAAGGTGACCTGTGTGAGGATGTTTTTGTTCCGCCTGAGAATGCTGACCCTGTTAAAGGGCCGGCAGCAGCTGTGGGTGAGGCAGAGGACACTCAAACTAACGTTGCATCATGTGCAACATCAGTTTGACGTTTGCATCATGTGCCCTCTCTGGCCTCAATCCTCAGAAGGCTTATGGACCTGATGGAGTGCCTCCTATTGTCCTTAAAAATTGTGCCTCCGTGCTGTCACCCTGCCTGGTCAAACTCTTTCGCCTCTGCCTGTCAACATCTACCTTTCCTTCTTGCTGGAAGTATGCCTTCATACAGCCTGTGCCTAAGAAGGGTGACCGCTCCAATCCCTCAAACTACCGCCCTATAGCTTTAATAGCTTTACTTTCTTGTCTATCTAAAGCTTTTGAATCAATCCTTAACCGGAAGATTCAAAAGCACCTTTCCACTTCTGACCTTCTATCTGATCGCCAGTATGGGTTCCGCAAGGGGCGTTCTACTGGTGATCTAGCCTTCTTAACTGACTCTTGGTCATCCTCTCTTAGCCGTTTCGGTGAAACCTTTGCTATTGCGCTGGACATATCAAAAGCTTTTGATAGGGTCTGACACAAATCTTTGCTTTCCAAACTACCCTCCTACGGTTTCTATCCTTCTCTCTGTACCTTTATCTCCAGTTTCCTTTCTGACCATTCTATTTCTGCCGTGGTAGACAGTCACTGTTCTTCCCCTAAATCTATTAACAGTGGTATCCCACAGGGTTCTGTCCTATCTCCCACTCTTTTTCTGTTGTTCATTGATGATCTTCTTTCCAAAACGAACTGTCCTATCCATTCCTACGCCGATGATTCCACTCTGCATTACTCAACTTCTTTTAATAGAAGACCCACCCTACAGGAACTTAATGACTCAAGGCTGGAGGCTGCAGAGCGCTTAGCCTCAGACCTTACTATTATTTCCGATTGGGGCAAGAGGAACCTGGTGTCCTTCAACGCCTCAAAAACACAGTTTCTCCACCTATCCACTCGACACAATCTTCCAAACAACTATCCCCTATTCTTTGACAACACCCAGCTATCACCTTCCTCAACACTAAACATCCTCGGTCTATCCTTAACTCAAAATCTCAACTGGAAACTTCATATCTCATCTCTTACTAAATCGGCTTCCTCGAGGCTGGGCGTTCTGTACCGTCTCCGCCAGTTCTTCTCCCCTGCACAGTTGCTGTCCATATACAGGGGCCTTGTCCGCCCTCGTATGGAGTATGCATCTCGTGTGGGGGGGCTCCACTCACACAGCTCTTCTGGACAGAGTGGAGGCTAAGGCTCTTCGTCTAATCAGCTCTCCTCCTCATACTGATAGTCTTCTACCTTTTAAATTCCGCCGCAGTGTTGCCTCTCTTTCTATCTTCTATCGATATTTCCACGCTGACTGCTCTTCTGAACTTGCTAACTGCATGCCTCCCCCCCTCCCGCGGCCCTGCTGCACTCGACTTTCTACTCATGCTCATCCCTATACTGTCCAAACCCCTTATGCAAGAGTTAACCAGCATTTTCACTCTTTCATCCCTCACGCTGGTAAACTCTGGAACAATCTTCCTTCATCTGTATTTCCTCCTGCCTACGACTTGAACTCTTTCAAGAGGAGGGTATCAGGACATCTCTCCTCCCGTATTTAATCTTACTTTTGGCCACCTCTTTTGTTTCTTTTTTAGGAGCAGCGAGAAGCGGGCTTTTTTTTATTATTGTTTTCTTTTATTGTGTGACCTTGAGCTGCCTCCTTTGATGAGACCATGCATGCTATACCTTTCTGGAAAGCTCTATGTGTAAGCTACAACATATTGAGATTTCAGGTCACTAGGCCAATTCTTAATCCTTTCATTGCTAATCGCTCGCAGCGAGACTATTCCCCCAGGCGCACTCGGGCAGCCCAGCTGGGGGAGGGGGGTCTCTTTTAAACGCTGTATCTCAAACCCTATTCATCACAGCTAAAAAAGAAAAACACCATTGGAAAGAGGAGACCAAGATCTATAAAATTCGGTTATGTAACCCTCTCCTGCAAACATATTGGAACGTTCAGAGGGTGTTGCCTGTGAGTGAAACTGGCGCTCGCAGAGAGCTTTTAGCGCCACCACACTAGTGCCCACTCTTTTAACCTCTGCATCTCAAAAACTATTCATCACAGCTAAAAAAACAAAAACACCATTGGAAAGAGGAGGCCAAGATCTATAAGATTCGGTTATGTAAGCCTCTCCTACCAATGTACAGGCATGTTCAGGAAGTGACGCTAGTGCTCGCTCTTTCAACCGCTGTATCTCAAAAACTATTCATCACAGCTAAAAAACAAAACCACCAATGGAAAAAGGAGGCAAAGATCTATGAGATTCGGTCATGTAAGCCTCTCCTGTGAACGTACAGGCATGTTCGTGGGGTGTTGCCTTTGAAGACATACATTTATGCGTGCGCGGCAGCCAGCCATATTGAGGTAACTACTGACTTCTTGATGGGGTGCTGGCAGGGTAGTATTGCCAACTGCAAAATTTACAACTATTTGGTCAAAAAATCAGTCAGGTGATAGGTTAAGCTATGCAAAAATGGCGCTATATCGGACAACAACATCCACCAGTTACTTGTCCGTAGATTTTCCACGCTTTTCCGCTCTAGGCTGATATGATTTTCCACCAAATTTAGTGGAAAACCCACTGAATTGGCAATGCTGTGGGGTGAGAAATAGTGTTGGAGCACTTTCATATGCGGGAAATTTGAGTGTGACTGGCACTCACAGCGAGGATTTAGCACCACCGGCAAGTTACGCTAGTTCTTGCTGCAAGGATTTAGCATCGAAAGGGTTAAGGGTTTTAGAGTCAAAATACTATACAGAAAATAAATCCATATAAAAAAGTTAGCGGTTAGCGTTAGCTTCCACTAATTTCTTTAGCAGTTTAGCGGTTTAGTGTAAACGAAGCTAACTTTTTAGTTAGTGGATTACCAGTTACCGAAGCTAACTTTTCAGTTAGTGGTTCCCACCACTGCCTAAGACTACACACATGCTGTCCAGAAGACTGACCACCTATCACTTCAGACTATACAATGAGGATCAAAGATGAATTCTGTGGGAATATAAGTGCCAAGGATAGAACCACTATAAAACATTTGCCTGCGTGATTACAGGATGGGGTCAACCAGCAGGCTCCATCAAGAAAGCTTACTGGTGCTGTGAGCCTATAAGCACTGTAGGACAAGTTGAAACTCACCAGGTCAGAGTCTGCATATCTCTCATAGACGGGTGTGGGGATAATCTTGGTGTGGTGGTTGGCAGAGCAGTTCTTGACCAGTTGGTGGAACTCATGCACAATGTTGTAGTGTAGCGGAAGGTCATGCAGCGATGCAAGTAGTGTACGTATCTCTCGGTCTGACAGTGTGCTGATGGGAAGAAGAAAGAGAATGAATGACATAGAGGAAATTACACACAGAAAAAAAATTACATTGATAGAATAAAGAGAGAAGGAATAACACAGAAAAAATTACACAGGAATTACATTTAAGTGGCAGTAAAAGAAAAAACAAATCTATGGAAGGCAACAGGCACTGATGGGGATGGGCTCTCAAATATGAATATGAGAGTGTAGATATCACCTAGCTGATAATATACCGCAGGGACGGACAGCCTTTTCAAAGCAAGGGCCAGATGAGACTTTCAGGAGCAGGCCGCGGGCCAGTGTGAGAAACGAGAACCCCAAAGTATAAAAAATGAAGAGTGAAAAATTAAAAACATACAGATCAGTGAGACAATTGGCACTGCTTGCCATGAAGAAGTATTTCAATGTACAGCTCAATAGATGAGATAGACAACAGAATAATATCATTAGGTGGAGATCCAAGAGTTGGGAGCGAAGCTGAGACTTCATGTCCTTCATTTTGGAGAAGAGTATTTCACAACAGTAGATATCGTATATTGCGGCGTATAATACGCACCTTTCTCACATAAAAAATGCCTGAAAGTTTACCCCTGCGTGTTATACACAGAAGGTACAAATTTTTTCAGATTTTGTTTTCTTCTTTGGGGTGTTTTAACCCGTAAACTGCGGTACGCCTCTCAGGCGGCTTCTCCAGGAACATGCTGTACGCCTCTTGGAAGCGCGCTTTTCACATTGCTTCTATAAAACTCCTGAGCCTTGTACAGCCTCGAATCTTTTTTTCCTAGTTAGCATAGAGTCTCATGTTTCATTTTTCATCTTAGTCATGCAGATCTTGTCATTAGTTTGTCGTCTGTCATGAGTGATAAAGACATTTGTATGGGAAGCCTATAGAGTCACTGAATTCATTAGTCTACTCACTGTCTCTTCTCTGTTACTTTGTAAATATAGTAATACACACAATGACATCAAAGTTCAGGCATAAAAAGAAGCAGAAGATGAGAAAAAATAACAATTAGTCTGGAATTCAGAAGGAAAGCGTTCCGTATGTTGGTAACACTGCCTCTCGCACACGCCACTCAACCCGACCCCAGCTACCCCGCCTACCCATAACCCGCAGTCTCTCACCGCCAGTTATGTGAGACAGTGCACTGCATCCCTTTCTAATGACATGAGTGATGAATGCCCCCTCCCCAGCAACATGGAAAAGGAAAGTCTTTTCCTTGATATGGATCAATTATGTAGGCTAAGCATAAAAAAGAAAGTATATTTCTTTGATATGGATCAGTGTCGTAGGCTAAGCATGAAAGAGGAAATCATTTTCTTTGATATGGTCAAATTCCGTAGGCTAAGCATGAAAGAGGAAACCCTTTTCTTTGATATGGATCAACTACGTAGGCTAAGCATGAACAAAGAAAGCATATTTTTTATATGGATCAGTGTCGTAGGCTAAGCATGAAAGAGGAAAGGAAAGAACATAAGAACATAAGAACGCAGGAGTCTGCAAGAGGCCGGTAGGCCTGTACGAGGCAGCTCCTTTGACCCTAAGCTCCCGTGTATCTAACCCCACCTAATATCGCTGTCCATGAATTTATCTAGTCTATTTTTGAATGTGACAATTGTATTGGCACTCACCACATGACTGCTAAGCCTATTCCACTCATCCACCACCCTATTAGTAAACCAATTTTTGCCTATGTCCCTGTTGAATCTGAATTTATCCAGTTTAAACCCGTTACTTCGTGTCCTACCCGGTTCTCTTACCAACAAAACCTTATGAATGTCTCCCTTATTAAAGCCCTTCATCCATTTATAAACCTCGATCATGTCTCCACGCACCCTTCGCCTTTCTAGAGAATGCAAGTTTAACTGTTTGAGTCTTTCCTCGTATGGCAAGTTTCTCAACCCCTGAATCATCTTAGTCATCCTCCTCTGCACCGATTCTAACATTTTGATATCCATTCTATAGTAGGGTGACCAGAACTGAACCGCATAGTCAAGATGAGGTCTAACTAATGCTAAATATAGTTTGAGGAAGACTGGGCTTCTGTTGCTTACGCTCCTTGAAATAAATCCCAGTACCCTATTAGCTCGATTTCTAGCTTGAATGCATTGTGCCCTTGGACGGAGATCAGAGCTCACTAAGACCCTAAATCCTCTCGCACCTAGACCTACTTATGAGAGTGTCATTTAAGCAATAGTTATGTGAGGGGTTGTTCCTACCTACACTCAGAATACTGCACTTCCCTACATTGAACTCCATCTGCCATTTATCCGCCCAGTCATATAATCTGTTGAGTTCACCTTGGAGAATACTAGCGTCCTGATCCGACTCAATTACTCTACCGATCTTGGTATCATCTGCAAATTTACTAACATCACTACTAATTCCTGTGTCTAAGTCATTGATATAAATAATAAACAAAAGTGGACCTAATACCGAACCTTGTGGGACCCCACTCGTAACACATCCCCAGTCAGATCTTTTACCATTGATTTGCACTCTTTGCTTCCTATTGCTAAGCCACGCCTTGACCCAGTTCAAAACTTTACCCTCTACTCCGTGAGCCTGTAATTTAAGCAACAGTCGTTGGTGAGGAACTTTGTCAAACGCTTTACTAAAATCAAGATAGATTACATCATAATTTTCATCTCTGTCAACCGCCTCAAATACTTTATTGTAGAAGGACAAGAGATTGGTGAGGCATGACCTACCTTTTGTGAATCGTCGTGAATTAAGCTATGTTTCTCTAAATGCTCCCGAATGTTCCTGGCTATTATGGACTCCAGCATCTTCCCTATAACCGATGTTAAGCTAATTGGGCGATAGTTTGAAGCAGCTGACCTGTCCCCCTTTTTAAAATCGGCGTCACATTAGCTACTTTCCATAGGCTCGGCACATAGCCAGTATTTACCGACATCTTAAAGATGTCGGTTAGTGGGTCTCTGATTATATCACCTAGCTCCTTTAATACCCTCGGAAATATCCCGTCAGGACCTGGCGACTTGTTCTTCTTAAGCTTATCTATCTCATCCTGAACTACTTGCCTGGTAATGATTATATCCCTCAATTTATCGCCATCCCGCCCTCGTCCACCTGAACTCTTTCCGGTATAGTCGTTCGATCCTCCTGTGTGAATACTGAAAGGAAGTAGTCGCTCAACAATGTGCTCATATTTTCGTAATTTTCTACTAGCTCCCCTGTGTTTGATTTCAGCGGTCCAATTTTCTCCCGTGTTTTTGTTCTATACATCTGAAAGAAGCCCTTAGGATTACTTTTCGCCTCATTTGCTACTTTGATCTCATAGTTCTTTTTGCTATCCTGGTGTTTTCTTAACTAATCTAGATAGTTCGACGTATCGGCCCCTGAGATGTGTTTCCCATTCTTTATTTTCTGATAAATTCCTTCTTTAACCCTATCTAGTGTTTTAGTCCACGAGTCATCCTCTTAGGATCATTGTTTTCTTTTCTAAGTGTTCGCTGTGGTATATGCTGTTCTTGCCACTCTACTATTACTATTAATAAATTATTGTAAGACATTTCTAACTGGTTCTCATGGCTCTCAATCCGCAGTTCTGGCCCTCATGAATCCTAAATTATCCCAGTTTACCCCTTCAAGATGTCTTGAAGCCCCTCGTAGTTTGCTCTTCTAAAATCTGGCACTAACACTGGGTTTGGATCGGTTACCGCCAGTCTAACCTAAAACGAACCGTTCTGTGATCACTATTTCCTAACTCTCCGCCCACCTCCAACTCACGTAGCAAGTTCCCATTATTGGTTAGGACTAAGTCTAATATGTTATCT